>NW_017732679.1:84633-101891 GCF_001890085.2 Hipposideros armiger | reverse complement strand
ACACACACACACACACACACACACACACACACACACACACACACCATATTCACAGAGCATATACACACACAGTATTATGCACTGTGTAACATTAATTTGTAAGTAGGGTTTTCCCTCTCTAAACCACTCCAAAACTAAATATTTGATTTTATCTTAAATGAGGCTTTGTACTGAATTGCTTTCACCTTACATAAATAATTATCAGAGGCAATGAGAATTGTCAGAATGAAAAGAAAGATGCTAAGGAACATTGAATGTAATTTAATTTCTGTGATAAATTTAATGGCCAAATTAACTCCCAATGAGACTTTCACAGTGGTTAATATTAGTTATTAGTGTTAGAAACTTAAATATAGGGATGTGTATATTTATATAATGTATATGTACATGTCATGTTGTTATAATTTAAATATAAGTCATGAAATAAACATATATGTGGATGTTTATTTCTTAGGATAGATATCTTTCATTGTCTCTGAACCAAATAAACATAAGAATGAACAGGGATTCTTAACTTTTTGATAAAATGTTCTAAAATACATTAGAAATATTCATTCATCATGAGGTAGGAAAGTTTAAATTTCATGCTTCAGCCTTACTCCTTCCTGTATATTTTGATTGGCCAACAAAATAATTTCCTCTTCAGGTCTGTTTTACGATACTCAAATAGAGATCATTTATAGATTTTCTAAAAAGTACAAATCATGTAAATATTACTTTCGTAAATTATATCTCCATAAAAATTTTAATGAAATGGATAACAAGGATAAAATCACTCAATACTCTAATGAACCTTCTGTGTATAAAGCCAACTAATAATTTATGTATAAAATTGAACATGTGTATGCATATGTTACTATCATTGTTATTGATGAGAGAGAAATGCATTTGTCACATATAGAAAGAGAGTGAACTGCAAGTGGGGATATTGGAGACTACGTATTTCTTTGAACTGTGACACATTATTTATACAATAATCTACAGCACTTGATGAAAACATATTTATTATAAAATAATAGCAATAACTTTATAGCTTAAGTAGGTGCATATTTGGATAAAACATATTACAATTTATAAGCTCTTTTATTAGTTTATATTATAAAATTTGTTTATGTTGTAAATTTTGTATTATAAATTATATAATTAATTCACATATATTTATTATGAATTATAAATTATCTATTTATTATATATTTATTATGTGATAAATTATTAAAAATCAGTAGAGTGTTGACATTTATATGCATTTGTTATCAATCAAGGTATAATAACTCAAGACACCTTATCTTTTATCTCGGCTTCAATTTTTTCTTTTGCCTATATGATTACCTGAAAGTTATTTTTATCTTCGGATATTATTCCTTATTTCTCCTATATACCTTATTGTCTGCTAAGATAGTGCTGGATATGTTTACATATTTAAATCAAACTTAGGTTATTCATGGTCAAAATCATCTCTTCCCATTCCTCTTTCCTGGACCTATGAAGTAAGTCCTATTCCTGAATTTTCTATTGCTCTTATTTGCACCAGATTTTTCTACCCCTCTGGCTCAAACTTGGCAAAAGTTAAATCTTAGGTCCATATCCAACCCAGTAATTCACCAGCTCATTAACTTCCTCTGTCCAGTATTATCGTGATAACTCTATCTTCATTGACCATCTGAATTGTAATAGAATTCTTTGTGCTTTCTGCATCTGTCCATCCACTTACAGGAACCCCCGTACCCTGCTCCATGTAAATAGCACCCCTTCTGTGCTTATAGAAATCCTACTCATCCTTTAAAATTATCCTAATTATTATTATTATTACTTTTTTAAAAATATTTTTTATTGGGGAACTGGGGGAGGGGAACAGTGCTGGGGAATTGGTGGAAGGGAAACAGACAAGTTGCTGTCGTTTTGTTCTTCAGTCTAGTTGTGGAGGACGTTGCTTCACTGGCCCAAGTTGGCACCATCACTAATTATTTTTTCTATACAAAGAATTTTAGGATTATTTGAGTATGAAAATGTCTTCTCTTGTCTCTGAAATCCTCTGTCTTTCCTTTATTAAAGCATTTGTCACACACTATCATGAATCTTAGTAATTTGTTGGCATGTTCCAAATTCTCAACTTGATTGTAAGTTCATTGAAGGCAAGAACTCAGTATTATTCATTTTTGTTTCCCCCAAATGGACTTGTATATAACACGCATTTAAGAAATATTTGAGAAAGAAAACTTTTTTAAAAATCACATCACACCCCTAGTGGAGTGATGTATCTATTCATATACTGGTGGTGTTTTTATTCTTTGTCAGGTTTTTTTTTGAGAGAAAATAAAGGTTTTTTTTTTAATTAAACCATAGGGCACCTGACCCATTATTGGATTCAGAATAAGAAAAAGCACAGCTTAATCTGTGTTTCAAGTTGAAAATGGTTATGTTTATTACACCAAAAGTTTCAGATAAATTGCTTGTACTATAAACATCTTCCTGGATCACTGATTGGTTTTTCAAAGCTACAAAAATGCTTTCTTAGGTGAGAGAACACACAGACAGAAGTTTACTCACTAAAAAAAGACTTTCCTTTCTGAAAAATAAAATTCTGTGCTTTGCCCAGTTACCAATGAAAGTGACTCAATATTAGACATTATGGAAAAGCCAAAATATATCAAGAATGTAATATATTAAATTTACTCACTGATTATAAGGAGGAATGATAATTTCTTGTATATGCATTGTATTATATCAAGACAAAAACGGATATAATGATTTCTGGTTTATTATGTGCTTCTCATATAGACATAACATTTAAAGTTCGTGTACAGTCACTTGAATTATAATATAAGTGACACTGCAGCCAAGTGGATAAAAGCCTTTAATAAGTGAAGCTGAGTTAACTAAATACCATAAGGAGAAAATATGAATCTGACTGTACTTCACAATACACCCAAAAATCAATTTTAGATGCTTGTAATATAAATATAAAAGGTAAAACAATAAAGCATATAAAAGAATATTTAGAATATGTTTATCTCTTTAGAAGAGAAAACTATTCCTCAAACAATGCCACAAGATCTGTGCACAAGTAAACGGTTAATAATGTAGACAGAATTAACATTGGAGGCTTTTTTTTTATCAAAACACATCATTTTTAGATTAAAAGGCAAATCATATACTGGTGAAGGTATTTGCAATGGATATATTTGACAGCCTCCTAATACTACACACGCGTGCACACACTCACACACACACACACACACACACACATGACACAAGATAGAAGACAATAAATGTGCAATATTTTTAAATAGTAATTTACAAAGACAAACTCTAAATGACAAATAAGCATATAAAATGTGCTCAACCTCACTTGCCATAAGATAAATATAAATTAATATTATACTACAATGAATAGTGTTCACCCCCTGGAATCACAGAAGTAAATTGACAATTCCAACGACCTTGAAAATTGTTATGCAATACATATTACTGCTTCATTTGGGCATAACACATGACTGAAAAAGTCCCACTGTCACGCATTTTCTGAAATATGTAAACATATACATTCATCAAAAGACATGTGCAAAAATGTCCATGACAGCGCTATGTCAAATGAATCTGGATAGGAAACAAGTCAAATGCCCATCAATGTAGATTCTATAAATAAATATACGTTCAAGGCAAAAGTATACAGCAGCGCCCAGAATGCATTCTACACACAGCGGCACAAACGAACCTCACAAAATTGCTGACAAAAGACAGAATCAAAAGACTCAAAATGGTATGAATCTATATGTAATGTTCAATATAAGTGAAAATGGGAACACACAAAACTCACAGAAAAAGGTTAAAATAATCAATATATGACTCCTCAGCATTAACAAAGGAGGTTCTTCCTGCTTAAAAGCAAAGTCACAGATATGGTTATGTTTTAGTATTAGGACTATTTTTTTTTCCTCCTAATTTTTATGTTGACCTCGTATAATTTTGGTAGTGAGAACCATAATTACAAACAAGCATGTTTCCACGGCATTCATTTCAAGAGCAGGAATACTATGACTTACACAACTTGTTAAGGATTTAGTTATTTTACAAGAGAACACAGAACTGCATAAATATTTAAAAGACTATTTTACCCTTTGTTATTATACTACTCTCAAAACAAAGATGAATAAAAGCCAGGTTTGGTTTTAGTATGCCAGTTTCATGATTAATTTCTCAATGAGTCCTTCAGTGGTAAATAGGTTGCCCACTGAGGCATGAATGAAGCAAATCTTTAAGGTCACCAGGATAATATTCCATCTATACCTCCTTTCTAATACGGCCCATCTGACCTCTGTTCCTATATTGCAACATTGTGTGAACCATTTTCCCTAATGTGGTGTTTGTTCCCATTAATAACAATGGTTTATCTAATACATTAATCAGTGAACACAAATGATACCCACTGGCAATGAGAAACTATTTGTGATCTTATAAAGTGTGCTTATTATTAATGGTGTTTTCCTGGTTATTGCAATTAGGCATGTGTGAAATTCTCAAAAGTGACTTACAATGATTAATTTCACAGATAGCAAACGCTCCTGTCCTTTTTATAAATGAGGGGACTCGAAGATTTATAGATGTTGAGCAGCGTCTTCAAATTCACAAACAAAAGGTGGTAACAAAAGGAACAACCAGCGCTGACAGTGTTCTAGCTATTAGATTTTCTAGAAGAGCAGGGCTTGCTAGATCAAACAAAACAGCTATCAAAAAAGAAAATTCGCCAAAATCCTGCCCCTGCGCGTCAACCTACCTAACAGATCTCACTCAATGATTCTTAAAATGTTCTGCTAAGGTAACCCTAACAGCAGAGCAGAACGAATGTGTGTCACAGAAACCGTTGGGAGCTGTCGTCTGAAGCAAGGAATGCACACATTTCCATTAGCGACTCATGCTTTGTCTTTTACGTTAATGCAAGCATTGCAGTATAACGTACATCTATCCATGTTTCTTTTAATACAAGTGGAATGTGGAAAATTACTCACCTCGAAGGTGGTGTACCTTGATTATCCAATAGTCATGGATCCCCTGCCTAACTGCAATTATCTGACAGTGAAAAACACAGGGTCCTCTCAAACGAAGAGGTAGCAATGAATAACATGGCTTATTTTCTCTTACTGAGGTCCAGCAAATTATGAGTACCTGCTACGTGACAATATTTATTTCAGGCTACAGAACTATGAGAGCGGGAAGAGTCAGAATACATGAATTTTATTGTTTTGTACACCTGAAACTAATTTTTAAAAAAGTGTAAAAAAAAAAAGAATATACGAACTTTAGACATTTTAAACAGGTCTCTTCACTTATCTGAGTGTTAGTTTCTTCATATATAAAGTGCAAATGGCAAAGCTAGATTTCATAGAGTTATTATGAGGATCTCCGGCAACAATATACATGAGCATGACAGTGTCTCTAGAAACCATTAAGTGCTTTGCAAGTGTAAGATTCAATCATCCTATATTGTTAGGCATTGGGTTTAGGTGCTAAGGATTCAGCAGTGTTACCAAATAGTCACACTATCCCTACCCGCATATTGTTTACATTCTAGGAGAATAAAAGTAACACAAACTCATCAGTTTTTATTATATAGGCCTATAAAAGGCCTGTATAGCAAGATATTTGGACTTAAAATAAATCTAAAGCCATAAAATGCCTAGAAGAAAGCACCAGGAAAGTGCTTCTTATAATGTTTGGTTTGTTTGTTTGTTTGTTTTGAGATATGACATCTAAAGCACAAGTAACAAAAGCAAAAATAAACAATTGGGAATATATCAAACTAAAAAGCTTCTATACAGCAAAGAAAATCATCATCAAAATGAAAAGGCAACCTAGAGAATGGGTGAAAATATAGGCAAACCACATATCTGAAAAGGGGTTAATATTCAAAATGTATAAGGAACTCATAAAACTCAATAGCAAGAAAACAAGTACTCCAGCTAAAAAAATGAGCAATGGACCTGACTAGATATTTTTCAAAAGATGATATTCAAATGGCCAACAAGTACATGAAAACATGTTCAACATAACGCATCATCAGGAAAATGTAAATCAAAACAATTAGAAATCACCTTGTACCTGTTAGAATGGCTATTATAAAAAATAAAAGAGGCAACAAGTGCTGCTGACAATGAGGAGAAAAGGGAACTCATGTATACTGCTGGTAGGAATGTTAATTGGTATAGCTACTATGGAGAAAAGCATGGAGGCTTATTGAAAATTTAAAAATAGAACAACCATATGATCTAGCATTTCCACTTCTTGCATATCTCTGAAACAAATGAAGTCGCTAACTTAAAGGAATATCTGTGCTCCCACATTCACTGCAGCATTATTTACAATAGTCAAGACATAGAAGCAACCTAAGTGTCCATTGATGAATAAATGGACAAAGAAAACGTGACATATGTATACACACACACATACAAAAACACACAATGGAATATCATTAAGCCAAAAAAAGAAGGAAATCCTGTCATGTGCCACAACATGGATAAACCTCGAGGGCACTATGCCAAGTGAAACAAGCCAGAGAGAGAAAGGATGATCTCAGTTACATGTGGAATCTAAAAGAAAAAAACCAAAAAACAAAAACTCATAGAAACAGAACAGGTTGGTAGCTACCAGAATTAGGGGAATAAGGGTGAGGGAAGTGATCAAAAGGTACAATCTTCCAGTTATAAGATAAATAAGTCATGGAGATGGAATATACAGCATGGTGACTTTAATTAAAAACACTGTATTATATATTTGAAACTTGCTATAAGTGCTGATGCTAAAAGTTCTCTTCATAAGAAAAAATTAACTATGCTACGTGAGGTGATGGATTTTTCACTAATCTTAGTGCAGTAATTTATTTGCAATATATACATATGTCAAATCATCAGGTTGCACACCTTAAATTTATGTCATATGTCATATGTCAATCATCTCAATAAAATTAGGGGAAAAAAAAGAATGGCAGACATAGTCAAGTAGGTTGAAACTATTGGGTTGTTGGAAAAGTCATGACGCGTTTTTGCAACAAAAAACATAGAAAAAATACGTCGCGACTTTTCCGACAACCCAATAGATAAAAATTAATTATAAAAAATTTGAACGTCATATCTCTGTTGTTTTGGAATGTAAAGGAAGAAAAGGAGCCAAGACCTGTTTACATAAAGTCATGGAATATAGGACTAATTAAAAATGAAAGCTAGAAAAAAGAAAATGTAGCATTGCTTGAAGAGTATTTTCTCTCTTAGAAAGGCAAAGGCAAATTTCTGATTGAAGAAATTTCAAAAGACTGGCATCAGCTATCAGTTTAATTAAATTAATTTAAGACGATTTCAGACTCAAAGTGCATTTTCCATTACATTGTAGCCCCACTTAACATATTTTTCCAAAACTCTCTTCTCGTTCTCCTTTACCATATTCTATCCAAATCAAAGCACTAGATTTAATTTAATTTGAACAGGATGAGTAAAGAGCCATTTAACCAAATAAAATTTATCTAGAGAAGAATTGTCAATGCCACAAAAGTAACATTTCTTATCATTAAAATATTTAAGTAAAATATATTCAAAATAGACCAAATGAATTCATTCAAACATAAAATAGACTAATTTCATTTAAGATACAACTACCAAAATCACACAAGGAGAAATAGATAACTTAAATGCCCCTATATGTATTAAATAAATCGAATCAATGATTAATAGTCTTAAAAAAAAAAAAAAGGCAACAGGTCCAGAGAGTTTCACCTCTGAATTCAACCAAGGATTTAAGGAAGAATGATACTACCAATTCCCCATAATCTCTCTCAGAAATTAGACACAGAGAAAACACTCGAATTCATTCTAATAGTCCAGTATTCCCCTAACAATGAAACCAGGTAAAGTCATTAAAGAAACTACAGAGCGATATCTCTTATGAATATAAATAAAAAATTCCTCAACAAAATTCCTCAAATCCAAATGGAAGGAAATTTTACACCACGATCAGGTGGGGATGGTTTGTAAATTCTCCCACTATACTGAGGGCGAGGTGATATGAAAGAGGAAGATTACTCCAGGTTCATAGATGGTGGTGGTTTAAAAAAAAAAAGAGGAACTTACTAGGTTTGTCTTCAGCAGTGGCAGGATGCGTAGATCTCTGCCTCTGCTTGCCAAAATCGTAAAAGTGTATATAGAGGCCTTACCTGGGCTCAGTAACTATGCCATCCAGATGGTCTCAACAACACCTCACTCTCTGAAGACTGCATCCTTAAAATGGTTCCTGCTGTCCACTCCAGGGATGCAGGGCTGGTACATCGGTCACAATAAAGCAATGAAATTTCCCACAACAACAGGCTAAAAGAAGAAAAATCAAATGATCATATTATTGATACTGAAAAAACATTTAACAAAATCCAGCACCATTCATGGTTAAAAACTCTCAGCAAACCAAGGATGTCCTCACTTATTATTCCTATTCAACATTGTAAGAAAGTCCTAAGTAGTGCAATGAGGCAAGAAAAAGAAATAAAAAGCATATAGATTAGAAAAGAAGTAATTTAAAAAATTACTTATCATAGGCCAGTATAATTTAGTGAAACCCTATCCAGGCTACTCCACCTGCTTGCAGTTAAATTCCAACTCTGGTCATATCCATGTAGCGGAGAAGTAAGTTGTTTCATCTAGAAACTCACTTTTCCTACTTCAGAGCAAAGATTAGGCATGATGATAGGTTCTCAAAATTTCTGTGCCTGTTAAAAATATGAGTGGCATTTATAGTTTGGCTTTGTTTGAGTCTTGGATCTTTATATATTTAACAACCACAACCTTCCAGAAAGATTTGAAAATCATAGCCCAGGCCACTTTAACTCAATTAAAAGCCATGCTAAAATTTCTATGAGATGGTAAATTTCAATTTAATTCAATTAAATATCCTGCTAAATTTTCCTTAATGTGGCAGATTTCACCATGGCTGAAAATTAGAATCTCCTTGGAAATACTGCAAAATTCCTGCTAACCTTGCCTCATCTCTAATAATCCTGATTTAATTGTTTCAGGGTAGGGCTCTTTCATGGGTAATTTTTTTTTTCAATTCCCCAAGTAATTTTTAATGTGAATCCAGTTTTGAGATCCACTAGTTTAAGAACTGTCACTATTTGTATTGCCAACTATTTCCTGGCATTTCTACCTATAAAATAGGCCACAGGTCTGTTTTGTGGCCATTTCCTATACCTGCCTCCTGGGTTAGGATACACTAGGTATATGAAGACATAGAGTCTAACAGAATTTACAGAAACATCCTGGAATGACATGGAAGCCCAAGTCACTGGATGAACCATGCATATTAGTGTTTCTTGAACTTTAATATATAATGCATCATTGGATCATTGGGGGATCTTGTTAAATTGCATTTCAAATTCTGATTTATAGAAATGTACACTTGAAACCTATGTAATTGTCACCCCAATACATTGAATTAAAAGAGAAAATTCTGATGTGTATGGTCTTGAGGAGGGAGACTGAGTTTCTAAGTTTTAACAAGCTTCACTGCAATGTTAATTCTGATCCTGGCTGTCCAGTCACCACACTGTAAGTAGGAAGACAGAAGACCCTGGTTGCAGCTGCAGGGGATTCAGTTGGGGGAGTCTTAGCCTTAAGGGCAAAGTTTCAGTATTCTAGCTCTGCAGTCACTCTCTCTTCTCTACATGACACAGGAGCTGTGCACAGGCACATGCTGGTATATACATGAGAAACAATATTGAGGTAAGTTTAATTTATATTAAAAAGCAAGCCACTTGCTCATTTGACCACTTAATGGATCACTGATAATAAATTACTTAAACCAAAGCTAATGCAGTCTTTACTGTTAACAAATACCAAAGTATTAAATGCATTTGTGGGACGTGCATTCAGAAACAATAGCCTTGTGCTTAAACTTTGCAATTGGGAATTTTCATCCCCCCATCTTGGCAGTTACCTAATTCTGGAAGAACTGTAATACTACACAAGGAAATGTGGTGTTGGAGTTAGTGTTATAATTGGATGAGGCATGATGAGGTTGGGAATAGAAAAAGAAAAAAACTAGCTCACTATACATAATCAATTTAGTTCCTCAAATAATATGCAGGTCCATATAGGGGTCCGCAGAGATCTGAGCTGGTGTGAATTATATTGTTATGTATTCAGGGTTCCTTTACACTACTTGCCAGGATTTTTATTTATTTATTTATTTATTATATAATTCAAGAACCTGGACCAGGTTAATTTGCAGCTATGATATCTCAACAGTTTGTGGGCAGGGAGCCCAGCAAATCATTACCACCAGGGTTTGTGACTCGGCCCCTACTAAAAAGAAAACATATCTAAGAAAATTTACTTTTCAGAGATGGTTGCTCTCGGACTTGATAGCCCTGACCTAAATTTTGCTGAAAGTTACACTGCTTCCCTCAGATAATTACAAGAAGATGGTGATACTCTACAGCTATTTCTTAATTCAGATGGAGGCCTTTTAATCAATTAAACATATAAGCACATGGTAACATCCTTATGATGCTCAAACCATTTCCCTGCAAATGCACACATACAGGCAGATACACCAGCACACAGACTTGTACTTAATAACGCACATTTTATTTTCAGATACATAGATGTTTTAGTCAATCCAGACACTTCTCTCTTCTCCAACCAAACATTTTCAAAGCTCATTAACACATAACTGTATATATATATATATATATATATAATTACAATTTCACTTGGCACAGCGTTTTCTTGTTGATTGCAAGGTGGAGAATAGTTCCCTTCGGTGCCTTTCTCTCTCATCTGGAGCAAAGAACCTAACTGCTGTGACCACTTATGAGAAAAAACTTGGCACACAGAAGACCCCAGATGGAGATTGTTCCAGTGTGTTTCCAAAGGCAGCGTCTGTGTCTTTGATTGGCTTCCGGGCTTGCTCCTTTCAAGACCTCTTGAACTTCTCTAGTGTTGACACTTAGAACACATGTGGATTTCCTTGTTGGATTCAGTTCAAACAACCTATATTCACAAATAGGTTATCTCCCCGTGTTGTATTCATTAAAGTCTTATACGCTCCTTAAAAGGTGAGCAAGAGTGGATGAATAAATATGACAGTAAGCAATACGAGCAGACGAACAGCCACAATGTTAAAAAACCACCCTTCCTTTTCAACCCCTAACAACAGTCAAACGACATGCTTTACTCGACTGGAGACTGTCAATGATGTTTTTTGTTTTATAATCATTGAATCGTGAAACGATAAAATTGGAATGTTGATTTTGTGAACGGGAATTTTTTAGCATGCCTGCACCCATACTTAATGATCCAGTGGAATGACTGAGTGATTTATAAAAAGGTGGTTTGATTTTGTGGTACATGGCAAGTTCTACAGTTTTCGACTTCAAGGGTTCTCTCTCTGGACAAGAAAGAACAAAAACTTCAGCTGAAAATAAAACTACCACGCTTAAATGTCAACACCAGACACAATTAAAAGCATAAAGCGATGATTTACTTTAATAACAAACCGTGAGTCAGGAGGGCTTATGACACTATGAACATGGCATATGTCTTCAGAGAAGTGTAAGATTCTAAAGCTCCAAATATCAATGTTTAGCTAAGTGCACACAACTGACCATAAACAAAGTTATTTTTGGACTATCACTCACAACCTTATAGTTTGTTTTTACCCTTGATTATATTATTATAAAGTAGGGATGATCAAATGCCAAAATACAAAGTTCAACAAAGTATTTCAGGGTGCCTGAAGCTTTATTTCAATGTCTGATTTTTTAATTTTTAATTACTTATTCTTCAGAATTGCTTTGATTGTAATGATCTTCCTCTTCCTGAGTTGTACTGTTCAGGGTTCATGAATTGACAGCACAGTGTACACAGTAGCTTGTCTTTTCATACAAACCTAAGGATCTTCCAAGTGTGGAGTTGGGCTTTTGTAACTTCAGCAACTCTTCTCTTCTCAAGATCAGAACCCACACACTTATTCTTGCATTCTTACTAACTCTTTGAAGCCTTTATAATTAAAACCCCTGATTCAATGCAATGGATTTATGGCCAATATTGTCTTCACTCACTTATTCTACCACTTTTCATATATGTATGACAAAGTTCTGACCCTTTTCATTAATCTTAAACATAACATATATAACAACACTCATATTATGAAATCAACTTTAGCTCAATACTAGTATCATTATCACATCATGGTCATAAAAAAAATAAAGATTACTTCCAGATAATGGCTCATGTGTTTGGAAAACTGAGTGCCTAGCATAGTGTATGCCTTGAAATAAAAGAAATTATTGAAACCTTCAAGAGGGCATGCGATTTGAATTATGCCTTGAGTAATGGGAGAAAGGAATTAATATTAATTCAACATTTATCTATGATTTTCTTAATAACATTTTCTTTACTCTAGCTAATTTTGTTGTAAGAATAGAGTATGTAATACATCTTTAAAAATGTATTAATGGGCTGGTTATGTTATCAGTAAGGATTCCGGTCAACAGTTGGTTATTAGTAGTTAAGTTTTGAGAGAGTCAGAACTTATCTATGCATTTTCAGCTGCATGGGGATCATCATCTCTAACCCCTCCAGTTGTCAAGAGAATTTCCCTACGACATTCCCAAAGTAGTGTTGGAGTTGGGAATCAACTCTAGTCTTTTGATTCGTGTTTTAGTTCCTTTTCCTCTCAACACTCTGTATGATTTCACGTAACTGAAATATTTCCAGTAAAGGCAATATATTATATTTATAACACTATATAATATAATTTGAATACTTTTGTTTCCTGAAGCAAGCACATAAAATAATACATTTGCCAAATCTTGTACTCTGATTTTAAGTTTGGAACATTAATCTTTAATAGATATTTTTCAGTTTGGATCTGGATGGATTTGATTCTCTAAAATCAGCAACAACTAAATGGGAATGGATAAGGTCTAAATGCAGGTTTTGCTTCCCTTCCACACGTGCTGAAAGGATTCACACTATTTAGCTCTATTCTCTTTTACTCTTAGCAGAGCTTTTTTATTTATCTAGGTGAGATCTAAGGATTGACAAATTTTTGCTTATTTTATTTTGTAGGCAACTCCGCTGAAGAGAGATAGTGGGGACATGAATGCAAACTTCATTCTATGTCCTGTCAGGTAGATTTATATCACCTTGCTGACTTGATTTTTTTTTTTTAATGGAGCATATTTTTTTGGAACATGAGTCTGATGTCTTTTTTGGCAGTTGCTGGAATTCTCTTCCTTCTCACCTGTTACCTCCCAGATTAATTATGAAAATGACCAAAATGAGAAACCCTTCATAGTATGACACCCAGGTTGCCAAGATGTGGATCTGAATATTTATTAAGAAAAAGAGTATTCTGAGAATTCTGACTTAAAGATAAATATATGAGGAGTACGTAAATGTTACCAAATACAATCCTGCAATATTTTCAATATTTCTGTTTAAATACCTGCTTGTATTTCCTTTACAAGTTAACCTCAGGCTTATGTTTTATTTTTTATTTATTTTGGATTGTATTCAATACAGTGCAGAGTCATGTCTTATTACTCTTTTGGCTACACTGACAAGACGTTATTTACAGATTCTAGTCATGTTCTTTTTCTGGACAGCTAAATTTCTTGAATTTAGTCAAAAAGAAGAACACAAGGAAACATCTTTCAATCAGGTTGATTCCTATTCAGTGCTTCCTACATCTGAATGAAACGGAGCATATTTAAATAAACAGCTTTGTGAATTTCATATGCCACCTTGACACCTTTGACTGTTACATTCACATAGTGCATCCACATTGAGATTCATTGCCATTCCTTCTGAAAGAATGAAAGGATGACTAAAGTTAACTTACTGTAAATTCAGGCTTCACAAAAGCTTTCCAGGCAGTAATGCTTCACAAACGACTAATCACATGACAGTTTTTCTTATAAATAAACATTAAAAAAATGTAGTGATTGGTATAGAATAGGATTTCAAAACAATGATGAATACCAACTATATTTCACTATGTGATTTATTACCCTGTGACATTCAGATTACTAATTGTGACTTCCCACTAATATGGAAACTTCAGCTCCTAAAAAAGTTTATAAGAAAGTTATTTGAAATACCCATAGGCTTTTGGCAGCCTTCCTTTTTTAGAGCCATACAGCTTGAACTATTTATAGGTGTCTGAGGTGAATCCAGAAACTATTCTGAAAACCTAGTAGACTCATAAATATGGCAATATCAGATGTCCTTACTGTAAGGACAACCATTGTTTATGAATTTTAGGTTTATGTAATTCTAACATTTCAGTGGAGTAAAACGGACTTGATTAGTTTTTATCACCTTGACATTTACTTTTAATCAATAGACAACCACGGGCTAGTATCCAGCTTAGAGTTATTTTAGACATTTAAATCAGATTTCAACCAATGTCTTGGAGGTATCATATAAAATGTTAGCATGGGTGGAATTCAAAAATAAAGTTATCCTGACCTCACCTGAATATAAACAATTTTATGATATGTGTTTTGGAGTTTTGAGTTAATTCTTTCTGAATTTTATTTTGAGTTAAACACCAAAAAGGATCTCAAGATTCTAACAATTGAGAGTAAGATATGACTTTTACCATATTTTAAAAGTTAAATGAGGCGAAATAGGTGGCATGGTCGGGGGAGCCTAAATTGTTGAAACACAGATTCAAGAATTTTGGCCAAACTGTTGCCCTGTGTAATTTTATAAAATCTCATTTCTCCTCTGAAGAGTATTCAAAAAGCAAACAATGTGTTTGGTTTGGTAAATCCTTGTCTCTCGAGTGTTGAACATGAATATAGGTAATCTCAGAAGTTAACTGTAGCTTTTTTGATTCTGTGATTCTAACTGAAGCGCACATATGAGTGCATCAAATTTTATAACCGCTATCTGCAGCTGTTGCCTTAGTTTTGAACTTGGACCTTTACTAAAAAGGTGTGGAATGATGTGGGTTGTGGGTTATAAAATTAAAATTGTGTCCCAATAAATTTGATATTAAATATAGTTTGTGTGGAGATGATATATTTTTATATTGGTGCATTGGATTCAACTTTGTAATTTTTTGAACATTAATTTTATTTCTATTGCAGTATGCTTTATTGACTTACTAGAAGGGTAATTATGGTTGTTGAATTTGTTCAGTGATATGAATACCTCACATGTAAGGTGTTTCCTTTTGTTGGTTTTGGTGGTTTTTTTTGAGATGAATGAGTTTATGAGTGGTCACATACATAAACACTACAAATACATGGATAAAATACAAGTCATACCACATGAAACCCTGCTCTTATCTATGTGCCCACTAGTCAATTAATAGAAATTAAAGATGGACATAAGGTGTTAAACAATATTCCACATCAATATTATTTTTGGCTTTGTATTTCATGTGTACATATTTAACTCAAGACAATTTTAGACAATAAATAGATAATTATCTTTGTGAGAAAGTTAAGCATATAAATAGGCAACATTTTTCATTGTTTTTTAAAATCTGAAGAATCATACATTTATTTTATCTAAAAACTAACTTACTAGAAGAAAAAAACTATGTTTTCAATGCTAAAAGAATGCCACAGTCCTTTATATTAAGTAATTTTTAAACATTATTAGTGAATTCACAGTAGTTAGTAGTTAAAAATAATAAGAAAGGAAGCAAGTTCATCCTCTTATGACAAACATGATTTGGGAACTTAAATGAAAAAAAAACATTTTACATAAAAACGTCATACCAAATACATTTTTCCATAATGAATATTTATAATTTCAAGGTTACACAAAACTCTACTTGGAGGTACTAAAACAAGCCACTAAGACAGAAAGCCCTTTGTCCCTGCTATATAGATCTGAACCGAAATGTAACCAGATGATAACAAAATACAGAATAGCGATGTGTGAATTGTATTTACATTCCTTACCTACTTGGACAAACGTTAATGGTTAAATCAGTACATCGTATTGTCAGAAGTTATCAGGTTCTCAACTTCTCTTCCTCTCATGATGCCTAACTTTGAGACCTCTTGTTTCTCGTTCCAATCACAGATGTCACCAACCCGAAATTAAAGATGTTGGAGATGCTTCAAATTCAATTTTACAGGATTTAGTAATAGAAGAGTAAAGTAAGATGCAGCATAATTTTATCTTTGGCTACATCGGTGAATTAGAGAAGGTCATACTTCTTGAAACACTCATGCTTTGTTTCTACACCGTCACACTTCCTGGATGTGTTCTACCTTGGTCACTTTATCCAGTGCCTTAATATGACCAATTACACTGACAATCAAGAGCCATTTTTCCTCAGAGGCACTTTTTGATGCTGGACGTCAGTTAAGGATTATGCTCATCCCAGGTACAGAGGCCCCATGGGGGGATGGGGTAGGGGAGGAGAAAAACCAGGAAACCCTTTAGTGGTCACTTAGGGTGGGCGCAAAAAAACCAGAAACTTAGAGACCTCAGATGATCAACTGGCTTGATGCAAGCACTTTTGCAGAGTTACGAGTTTGCACATAGGAGGCTGGGTGGGCTAAGCTGAGGGCCCCTTAAAAGAATAGTGATATATCCTTGAGACTTCTGGTGCTTATGAAGGCCAACAAGGAGGAAGCCTGTCTCCAACCAGTTTCTATCACCTAGATCTGTGGAATGGTGCAGAGATGGTCTAGGAAACAGAAGACATGGACCTATTGTTGACCTTCGAGGTAAAGAAACCAATCAACATCCCAGGAGTCCAGGTAAGAGATATCAGGCTGAACTAGAGGTAAACTGATGCTTACTGTAAGTGCAACCTAATCCTAAAGTTAATCCATATTGGATTGAGATGTCTATCCTCATCCTGTCTTCCTAACAAAGGAAAAAAAGAAAACAAACAAGCTAGCCTCTGGAGATGAAGAGCATCATCTGGAGGCTCTTTGCTTCTTTTATTCTAGACATGGCAAGAAGCAAGGAAATATCACCAAAATCAATATAAGAAATAAAAGAAAGAAGTGCACAGATGATATAGGCATTGGAGTTACCAGACAAGAATTTAAAAACAACTATAATTAATATCTTAAAGAAAACATAAAAGAAGAGGGAGCGAAACTTGAAATGATGGTGAATTTCAACAGGCAGTTGGAACCCATATTAAAGAATGAAATGACAGGGCCGGCCGAGTGGCCCAATGGTTAAGAGCTGGCTTGGGACGCCAGAGGGCCCCAGTTCGGATCCCACATATGA
>NW_017732679.1:81473-84288 GCF_001890085.2 Hipposideros armiger | reverse complement strand
AAAAAAAAAGGATGAAATGACAGTTCTAGTTTTGAAAAATAAAATATATAACATTTTGAAATTGATAATTGAAGTAACAGGTTGGCTACATCACACACACACACACACACACACACACACACAGAGTGTAGTGAACAAGAAAATATGTATGTAGAACAATTCCTAAAAAGAAAAGGAAAGAAGGGAAAAAATAAAAAATATAAACAGATCAGAAAACTCAGGGCATGCCCAAAAATTCTAAGAAAAATCTCTCTTGGAAGTCTAGAAAGGGAAGAAAGACGTTGAGAAATTTACTTTTGTCCTATGATGTTTCGGGATCCTATGAAATGTCAGGATGGCAGCGGTTGCCATCTTGTGCAAGCATAACACTGATATAAATGAATAGGTAGAGTTATAACATTCTTGACAAAAATGCCTGAGCAAGAAAACAAAATGTATCTTTGTATTAGAAAGGCATCCATCCAGTCGGTTAAAGATCTTTTTGTCAATTAATTGGGTCATTCTCAGATTATTTTTGGCTCTAAATCATTTCAGAGTATGTTCTCTGAAGGCTGTGTAGGATTGAAAAATAGTGAAAAATATGGAAACACATTTTCTACTTGTTCAAGGAAAGTCACCTTGGAAATGTAAAGGTCATTTTTTTAGTATGAAGAATGGGGTCACTTTGGGAGTGATAGATACTGCTGAGTGATCTAGATTTACAGAAATGGCAGTCAAGAATATACAATATTTCTATAATTCAAGCCCCTGCTGTATAAATTGGTACTCTGGAGAAAAAAAAAAACTTTAGAGAAGGGGGAAAAAAAAGTAAGTTATGTATTTTCAAGATCCACTTGGTATTAGTAGCTATAGTTCATAAAATTATATTGCTGCCCACTGAAATTTCAAGCAGTCTTGATGATGTGATTCGATTATAAATGATAAACTTAATTTCAGCATCTTCAGTAAATATTTCATCGCTCTTAAATCAAATAATAAATTAATTCTTTCCTGCCTGAAGCCCCTGTAACACTTAGTAGGAAAATACTAATTCTGCCTACATGTATGACAGCATTAGAACTCCATAAAATCATGCGTCTTCATCAGAGACAATAATAACTCCAGAAAAACAATGACAGCCAAAAAAGTATCTACAGTGCCTCAAACGGGTACTAAAATGTTTCTGAGAGTCCTTTCACTTATTTTTATTAGTGTCAGCATTTGACAATGAAACCATCAAAACACTAAAGAAAAGATGCTGATAAATATCTTAGGACAGTGGCAGCCAGGAGGACAATTAGGAAACAAAAATTTACCATAGGAATAATCCCAGTTTGATCTATGGCATAACCCCGAATTACAAAAAGAAAAATAAAAAAGTTTGTTTAATGTAGAATGGGGCAATTTAATAGAACATTTATATTTGGCATTTGCTGTGAGAGTGCATTTCAATATAGTGGGTAGTCATGTTAAATGTATAGGTACACTCCTTAGTGTTTATCGATCAACAAGACAGAATTGTTGACATAAATACCATTTTTTGTTTGTTTATTTGTTTGTTTTCCATTGTGCTTAGTAGTGAAAGGGCAGGAATTTTGCGTGAAAAGAAGTCTAAGTGATCCTAATTATTAATGAAACAACGATGGTTGGGTGTTTAAGATATAAGGGTTATAAATCATGAAAGCAGAGAATGAATCCACTTAAACAATAGTGACCAGGTGATTTAAAGTGAAAGGGATGCATGAATAATGAATGGGTCATAGAGGTCAGCAGGAACACACAAGGCAGGAAGTGGGAAACTCCTATTACCGGCTTTCACGAAATGAGTCCTTTACACTACATTAATTTTTGTTATTTATGTTTTGTTAAAAATTTAAAGAGAAACCATCTTGTTTAAAATTCTAATCAGTCAAATAAATCAAAGCTGAACTTGTCTAGCTAGGGTGTGGGCTATTCTTTGAAAAAAACACACAAAACTCTCAACTGGCAAAAAGAAGGACTAATAAATAAAATAGCCAGTTTCATTAAAGGATTGAATGAGGTGTCAGTAATGGAGGGAAGGCATAAAGTAATACACGTGCTGGTTGGCAGTCAAATAATGTATTTTTGTACTTCATCCAATGCCTTCAGGACCTGTAAAAGATTTAGAACTAATTGATTTGTATCGTATCATGTATTCCTCCAAAAAGTTTCAACAACTCCCTATTATCTGCAGAACAAAGTCAAAGTGCCCCAGCCTGATCTCATGGGCTCCTCCAATCTTACTTGAAATAACATTTTCAACATCATTTCTGATTATATTTTCCATATGTTTCATGTTTCAAATACAGCATTAGACTTGCTCTCCTAGATATGCTTTCCCTATATCTAACCAATGCTGGATTTTCAAATCTCTCCTCATTTACAAAACTCTTCTTGATGCTTACACTCAAATTTAATACTGAGTGTCTTTCTATATAGTCAAATGATTCCTCATGTAAACACGATTTTAGAATGTCTTTAACAAAAAGATATTTGTAGTTTTCCCCACTATTTGTTTTAAGAAACATAAACACAGGTTCTAAGTCACATTCATTTTTTTATTATTCACAGCATATTACACTGGGATTTCCACATAACAGTATTGAATCAGCAAATAAGTGAAGGGACCATTTCTGTTTTTATTTAATATTTGGAGTGAATAGGGACTGCAGCATATCTATTGTATAATTATTTTGTTTTCTGAATTATAAATGGCTTAAATAACAGCTTTGCAAAAATCAGGTCTCCAGTTATGTAGAAGTGGTAACAATATCAAGTGTGTGTGTGTTTGTGTGTGTGTGTGTGTGTGTGTGTG
>NW_017732679.1:21698-81453 GCF_001890085.2 Hipposideros armiger | reverse complement strand
TGTGTGTGTGTGAGAGAGAGAGAGAGAGAGAGAGAGAGAGAGAGAGAGAGAGAGAGAGAGAGAGAGAGAGAAAACACGTAACATACAACCTGAAATATTCTTATTTGGGGAAAACACTTCGGGGTGGTTTCCTATGGTTATTAGTAAGAACATTGAAACTCCCCTTCATACTATCTGCCTTCCCACCAGTTATTCCTTTCTTCCATGTTTTTCCATCCTTATATAATAAAATTAATTTCAGAAGTGCACAACAGAGATTTTTGACAACCAGGTGGCTAAGTACTTTGAAAACCTACTGTAGGAATCTGTGGCTACGTTTATAAATTTAGGGCATTTATAAAGTACACATTATATTCAATTTGTAGAATTTCTGACTTTGGTTGGATCAGAAGAATAGAGAATGATGCTTTTTCATTATACTTTTATCCCAAAGATTTTAGAAAGAGGGGGAAAAAATAGTATAAGTAAGCCTGGTCTGGAAAGATAGCCAAAGTAATTTTTCTGTCTCAAGAGTAGCAGATAGTTGAGATAAATGTACCACCTTTGAAGTACTTATCTAAGCCAAGCAAAAACCCCTACTGTTAGTCCAACTCATCACTATGTTTGTAGTAGGATAGAGTAGCTTAGGGGCCAGAACAGAGGGTGAACAAGATTGTGATCTAAATCATTTTATTTAGATTACCTAGCTTATTCTTCCTTTTTATTAATTAGCATGATGGGTGAACAAATCTCACCTAGACTTTTAGGTGAGTCTTTTGGGGTTTCCCCCTAATATTAGGACATATATTGCACGATCGTCACGTCATTGATTTTGAAAAAGTGATAATTATTCTAAATCACTGAAACAGCTAGTCAAGAATTTGTTCTGAGGGATCCTGAGATTGTACAATTTAAATTAGAAGAAAAAGGCTCTAATATTTATTATAAGAATTAACTGTGGCAGGCATAGTGACTAATATATTATATCTTAATCTTGGGTGAGAGGTAAAGTACTTGAGTTAATACTATTTTATAGGTGAAAATTTTTTATATTAAGTAAATTAAGAAATATACCCAAAATGAAATACTTAGTAGAGACCCACATCAGAATAACATAGCCATGCCTGTGTGACTTTCATCAGTGAAACAGATGTCATGGCTCTTTAATATTAAACTTTCTCTCTAATATTTGGAAAATTTTAAGACATCTATAAGCATTCCAAAGAAAATATTTTAAGCTTTGTGAAAACACTGATTCTCTTTTCCAAATCCATGAAAATGTCCTTAAATGATTTTAAGGAAAATTGAGTGACTTGGTGACTATTGCTGTTCATCATTACATGTATTTACCATTTTGCTTAGAAGTTATATAAAAGGCGAAGACATCATCAGAAATCAATAAATTAAATCATAGTCATTTATCCCGGAACCATTTAAGGCACTTTTTCTGTGGGTAGCATTCTATGATGAATAATACCTAATGCAGTAGATTTGCATCCTGGTTAGATTGGCTATTAAGCCAGTCTCTTTAGTTACTATAATATGCATGTAGCTCTTTATTCCCACCTAAATCTTGACATCATTAAAAAAAAAAAAATTAGTGGGCCGGCCGAGTGGCGCGATGGTTAAGAGCTGGCTTGGGACGCCAGAGGGCCCCGGTTCGGATCCCACATATGAGGGCCAGTGACACTGCCCTCCACAGCTAAGATGCTGAACAACAGTTCAACCTGGAGCTGGGCTGCCATGAGTCGCCTGCGATGGCGTAGGCTGCAGCCCTTGTGGCAGTGGGTTGCCATGGGCTACCGTATGTAGCCAGCAGCTAGCGTGAGCGGCCAGCAGCCACAGTGAGCGGCCGTCCAGAAGCCGGCGACTGATCTGCCTCGCCCGGGAAGAGCGCAATGATGGTGCCAACTTGGGCCAGTGAAGCAACGTGCTCCACAACTAGACTGAAGAACAAACCGACAGCAACTTGTCTGTTCCCCTTCTCCCAATTCCCCAGCACTGTTCCCATCCCCCCCAATTCCCCAATAAAAATCTTAAAAAAAATAGTAACATGTTCTTCCTAGGATGACTTAAAATTGGGATAATCATAAATCTGAATTAGCCTAAGAATAGATATTTTATGTACATCAACTCTATGTTTAAAATAGCCTTTTTATTGTCCATTTTTTAAACAACTTTATTGAGGATGAATTAATTTACTATATATTTCACTCACTTAAAGTGTACAATTGAACGTTTTTAGGTATAGTCACAGATATGTGCAACCATTATTAAAAACTTTAGAATATTTTTATCATCATAAATAGAAACCCGGTACTTTTTAGCTATCACCTCCCTATCCTTTCATCCTCCCCAGCCATAAGCAACCACTAATCTACTTCCTGTTTCTATTCGTGTGTCTATTTTGAGCATTTTATATAAATGGAATCATGCAATATGTGATCTACTGTGACTGGAGTCTTTCACTTAGCATTGTTTTTGAGGTCTATCCATGTTGTAGCATTTATCAGTATACACTTTCTTCGTATGGCCAAATAATATCCCATTGCATGGATATACCACATTTTGTTTTCCCATTCACCTGGAATTTCTGAGTCATGTGGTAATTTGATATTTAACATTTTGAACAATTACCACAGTGTTTTCCTCAGCACCAGCACCATTTTAGAGTTCTACAAGCAATGTAATGGGTTCCAGTTTATATATGTCTTCACCAATACTTATTATTTTTCTTCCCTAAAATTAATATTATGACAGCTATCCTACCAGGTGTGAAGTGGTATCTCATTGTGGTTTTGATTTACATTTCCCTAATGACTAATAATGTTGAGCACATTTTCATGTACTTACTACCATTTGTATATCTTCAGAAAACCTTCTATTCAGAAATTTTGCCCAAATTTTTGCTTGAAATATTTGTCTCATTATAATGGAATTATAAGTGTTTAAGTAGTCTGGAAACTGAGCTCTTAGCAGATATAAATTTTGGTAAGTATATTCTCCTGTTCTACAGGTTGTGCTTTCAGTTTCTTGACAGTGTCCTGTGGAACACACACATTTTAAATTTTGATAGTATACATGTTGCATCTACTCATATATGTCATAAAAATCAACAATACAGTGTTGTAATTACTTTATATAATTTTTATATTTTTAAAGAAGCTAAAAGAATAAAGGTTAGTAAGTATATTATTTTACCTTTTCTTATATTAATCTTCTTATTTATCATTTCTAGTTCTTCATTTGTTGCCATGAATTTGAGTTACCATTAGGAGTCATTTCATTAGTCCAATTTAGCTTTGCTCCAACCACCTCCTTGGTTTTGTTATTGGCAAATATGTTTATATGTTATATGCCCAATTACCACATCAATATATATATATATATATATATATATATATATATATATTTATACAATTGCAATTTAAGTTAGAATGAAGAAAAGAGAAAAATATGCATTCTACTGTGTTATATAATTAAATAACTACCTTTACTGGTGTTTTTGTGTTTGCTTGTTTTTTGTGTATATTTGAGTTATCATCTGAGGTCACTAGCTTTCAGCTTGAAAAGTTTCCTTTATTATTTCTTATAAGGTGCTTGTACTAGCAAAGAAGTCTCCTAGTTTTTATTTATTGGAGAATATCTTCATTTTATCTTCAATTTTGAAAGACAGCTTTGTGGGATATAGATTTCTTGGTTGACCAGTTTTATCTTTGAGCAATTTAAGTAAGTTATCCCACTGCCTTCTGCCCTCCCTTGTTTTCCCTGAGCTGTACACTATTCTTTTTATTAGGGTTCTGTTATAAGTGATGGATTGTTTTCCTATTGCTATTTTCAAGCTCCTCTATATTTCAAAATGGTTAGAATTTGCCAGACAGAATACCAGCAAGAGAGAGCTACCCTTGAGTTTTCAATTAAATACTAACCTGTCTCTGTGTAGGCAGAAAGCCCACAGGATGTTGGGGCGGGGGGGGGACTGTTGGGAAAAGAAAATTTTCTGAGGAATTGTAAGATGAAAAAAATCCCAATCTTTACTCAGGGCTAAAAATCATTCTTGATTTCTATAGCCAGAGATGAGATACCTCATGGAATACATGGGCCATTTGGTTGGGACCACAGAAAAGAGGCATGTTAGAAGTGGGGGAAAATTAGCATCAGAATAAAAGCTACACAATATACAAGGTCTAACAATTAAGTTTGCAAAGTCATTGCAGTGATGTTGTTAACCTTTGTTTGATATCAGAGGGATGATTCATTATGAATTCGTGCCAACTGGACAAACAGTTAACCAAGTTTACTACTTGGAAGTGCTGAAAAGGCTGCATGAAAAAGTAACACGACCTGAACTTTTTGCCAACAATTCATGGCTCTTGCATCACGACAATGCACCAGCTCACACAACACTGTAAGTGAGGGAGTTTTTAGCCAGTAAACAAATAGCAGTATTGGAACACCCTCCTTACTTACCTAATCTGGCCCCCAGTGACGTCTTTCTTTACCCAAAGATAAAGGAAATATTGAAAGGAAGACATTTTTATGACATTCAGGACATCAAGAGTAATATGAGGACAGCTCTGTTGGCCATTCCAGAAAAAGAGTTCCAAAATTGCTTTGAAGGGTGGACTAGATGCTGGAATCAGTGTATAACTTTCCAAGGGGAGTACTTTGAAGGTGACCATAGAGATATTCAGCAATGAGGTATGTAGCACTTTTTCTATGATGAGTTCGCAAACTTAATTGTCTGGCCTCATATCCTTTAAAAAGCTTAAAAACAGTCCTAGGAAGAACCCACCTTGTCTTTAAGAAACTCAACTGCCTATTGGGAAAAGCACAACCACTTTAAAAAGAAGCAGTACACAGAAACACAAGAGTCTAAATATCAGACAGCCAATAAAAATTACTAGATACACAAAGAAAAAGAAAGTATATCCCACTACAAGAAAAAAAATCAGACATTAGAAATAGACATAGAGAAAACTAGATGATAATATTAGCAGACAAGTATACTAAAGTCAATCCCTTGCCTATATACCAGCAATGAACAAGTGTGATTTTTAAACTAAAACACAACATCACATATATTAGCACCTAAAAACAAAATGCTAAGCTATAAATCTAACAAAATATATAGACGATCTCCATAAGGAAAACTACAAAACTCACATTAACAAAATAAAAAAAAATTAAATAAATAGCTATTCCCTGTTCATGCATAGAAAAACTGAGTCTTGTCAAGATATCAGTTCTGTCCAACTTGACCTACAGATTTCATGCACTTCCAATAGAAATCCTAGCAAGTTATTTTTCGATATAGACAAACTGATTCTAAAGCTTATACAGAGAGTCAAAAGACCCAGAATAGCCAACACAACATTGAAGAAAAGTTGAAGGGCTGACACGACCTGACTTTAACATTTACTATAAAACTACAATAATCAAGACAGTGTGGTATTGGTGAAAGAATAGACAAATAATGGATGAAATAGAATAGAGAGCCATAAATATAGTCAACTGATATTTGACAAAGGAGCAAAAGTAGAAGCAATTAATGTTGATTTACAGACTAGATAAACAATATGGTATATTCACACAATTAATCTCCAACAAAAAGAAATACTGATGCTGTTACATGGCAACAACATGGATAAACCTCAAAATCATCATGTGATGTGAAAGGAAGCCCAACACAAAAGAATCCACTGAATAGTTTAATGTATATCAATTTCTAAGGCATATACAACTAAGCTACGGTGATAGCAATCATGAGAGTGGTTATCACTGTTGGGGTTGACTGCAAATGGGCACAAAGGAAATATTTTTGAAGTTATTAAACTGCATTATTTCCCAACTATGATGGTGATCAAAACTCATCCAGTTGTATGGCTCAAAGCTGTGTGCATAATTGTATGTAAACTGTACCTCAATAAAAAAAAATAAAAAAACACAAAAGAGCATAGCAATCTGTTTCACTTAGAGACAAAGTTTGCTACTTTCAAAAATATCTACAATATGTAAGGAGAGAAGGAAAGCATGACAGAGAGGGAGGAAGGAAAAGAGGGAGGAAGGTTTGACTGTATATTAAGGGAAAAAGTTATATCATGTCACTCTCCTACTTATAGTCTCCGAAAGCCTTGGATGAAAGTAGCAATTATGTCTATATCTCGATCTGTATCTATATCTATTTACACACATACACACACTTATTGCATATATGTATGTATATATGTACATATATTGCACAAAATGATCTTTGCAGTTGAAACTGAAAGTAATACATAGTTTATATTGACTTCTAGAAAATACAGGAGTGCAGAAGAAGACAAGTAAAAATAAAAACAAAACAATAACATAATTACAACTGCCAAAGTCAAATTCTCTCTTAATGTGTTGGTTTCTGATTACATATATTCATAAATTTATATATATAAAATGATTGTAATGAATTACTCAGATTCTCTTATAGACTATTTTCTTAGCAATATTTGGAAGATATTATCATAATTACAAATATTATACTATAACATTTTCCAGCTTTAAGTTATTTGATTGCATAATTATTCTATTACTTCCATAACAAATCAGAATCAGTCAGTATTCAACCCGAAGAACAAAACTCATAGGAGGTTATTTATTAGCAGATTTGTTTCAAGGAATTGGATTTCATAATAGTGGGAGCTGGCTAGGCAAGTCTGAAACCCACAGGATGAGCTGTCAAGAAGGGCCGGTTAGAACTCTCAGTCATGAGCTGAAGCTAATATCAACAGGGGGAATTTTTTCTTCCTCAGGAAAAGTTAAGTTCCGCTCTTAAGGTCTTTCACTTGATCAAATCAGGCTCAGGATAATGTCCCTTACATAATCAAATAATATTATTATGGTCTTTGATCACCTCTCCCAAATATCTTCCTTCACAGCATCACCTAGATTAGTGTTTGATGAGCTAAACTGGAGACTTTCTTTGTGATAAGGAAAACATACGTTTCTATATTACATGTTAGCACTTATCACTAATTTAATATATTTGTGGCAATTTCCATATCCAGAAGCATAAAAGAATTTCGTTCCTACACACTTTGCACAGTGTTAGCATTCTTGAAACAGGCAAATTTTTGATGTCCACTATTCCTGAAATTGGATTTAGTAATCAGTAAGAAAAAAAAATACATAGTCTTGGATTTTTTTGGTAGCTATAGCAAGAGTGCCTTTTTCCTAGGAAAAAAAGTGCCTGAATCTATAGCTTATTTGGATATATTCATTAGAAAAATATAAATCACTGTATAAAATTTACCTTAACATTACTTCAAATAATTATACATTATCTTCCTAGTTAAGGCAAAAAAGCTTATTATATATCATAAATTAAGCACAACGGTTTTCTTGTTTTTAGATTTTTTTTTTAATTAGGGAATTGGAGGAGGGGAACAGGGGTGAGGAATTGGGGAAGGGGAACAGACAAGTTGCTGTCCTTTTTGTTCTTTAGTCTAGTTGTGGAGGGCGTCACTTCACTGGCCCATGTTGGTATTGTGATCATTGCGCTCTTCCCAGGTGAGGCAGTTGCTCGCAGGACATTGGACAGCTGCTCACGGCTGCTCACCAAAGCTCACGCCAGCTGCCAGCCAGCCCCACTGCAGCCTACACCATCGCCTGTGACTCACGGCAGCCCAGCTCCAGGTCGAGCTGTTGTTCACCATCTTAGCTGTAGAGGGCACAGTGTCAGTGGCCCTCATGTGGGATCTGAACTGGGTCCCTGCTGCTCAGAGCTGGCGGACCAAGCCAACGCTTAACCAATGCTCCACCAGCCAGCCCACAACTGTTTTCTTAGGTTTAAAACTTGTTATAATTAATTTGTTAGTTTTACCATCCTAGGAGGGAAAGTTATAGCCTAAAATCTTGGTTTACCCACTCTAATAAGCCATTTCTAGAATATTTATTCCTTAGTAATCTAAAAGAACACAAATTTCTCATTTGTAAATGGGGACAATGATGTATTTCTAAAAGGATTATAGTGAGGATGAAATGAAATGATATCTGTAGAGAGCTTGCCACAAGTTTTGGTATCTCACAAATTTTCAATTGTAGCTATTATTACTACTACCTTACAAATAACAAAGTCTGACAGAAAGTATGTGGTTTTTTTCCCCTCTCTAGGTTTGCATCCTTATTATGACAATTTTTACCTCTGTAACCAAAGGCTAATTAGTCTCACCAAGTCTCCTTTCCTTATGCATAAAATAGGAACCATAGTAATGTTTATCTTACAGTGGTATGATGATTACATAACTAAATGAGAGAATTTAACAAGGGCTTGGGAAACCACAAATGTCTATAGTAAAGTTATATTAAGCACAAAATGTTGTTTTGACTAATATACATGCTTCCTTTTCTTATAAGTAGTCAACTTGTTTCGCCTCATTTTGTAGGGCAATTGCAGTTTCTAAAGCATAATCTCTTTTCCAAATCCAAATTAAATAATCCATCTTTTGACCCACTTTAAATAAATGAGGTTCAATTAAGTCATTTTGCTAGCCTACCTAAACAGATTAACAAATACATAAATAAATTCGGTTTTCCAAAGTTCATGAGTGCTCCAAGCATTTGGCATCTCCTGGGTAGGGGAAAGGCCTTGCTTGCATTAGCTAGGTAACTATGTCTTTCATTGCATCAGCTGGCACACTTCACAGTAGCAAGGCACAATGTCTTCCAGGCAGTTTGGGACCATTTGTCATGCCCTATTAACAAACATAAAGAGAACAGTATGTTTTCCTCTATTATCCAGGGCTGTACTTTTTACTGCTGCCTCTCTAGTCCTTTATGGTTCTACCACAGCAGACAGAGGGACAGTGAGAAATCAAAGGTGACTTCAGGCTTCACTGGTACTCTTGTGACAACCACATGTGCAGAGCTAGACAATTGGTTCCCTGTGCTCATTGTACTCAATATAGTTTAGGGGGAAACACTGATGTATGTCCCCGGAAGCTGTTTGATTTTGGTTTAAAACCTCCTTAGATGAAGAATCTAAAAGTGTACCTTGCAGGCTAGCAATAATTTGGCAGAGCTATTTATTATGACATGTGAACATGGACATGCAGCCAAAGTAGAATGTGACTTCACATACTGCATGCATTTGGATTTTGGGGATTTTCATGAAGTTGTTCTGAAAGGCATGAGAAATTAAAGCATAAATGAATAGTAATTAATTACAAGTGAACCAAAATAATAATTCTCTGAAGAGATGGATAGCCTGTTATCAAAAGTGCATAGCCATTTGACAAAATGTTTGACAAACTCCTGAGAATCATTCGCAATTTTTGACAAGAGAAAAATCAGAATCTACACAGCTGCCCAAGAAATATTTAAAATTTAGAAAAATATAACAACACAATATATAATATATGTAATTCTTATTATATTAGTTCCAATAAATAGTTAAATATGAGAAAACTATTCCAAGTTTGAGGAGGGAATATGTTAAACTTATAATTATAATTCACATTGGATGTTCACTTAAACATGCAAACTAATAACTCTTACCTACACTTAAATTATTTCTAGTTCATTCCTGCTATTACAAGTGATGGGCCTTTGATTATAAAATGAGTGAAGTTTGGGAAAATCTTGAAAATTTGTGGGTTTTCACATGAAATAATCTCATCTTTTATCCCCTCTTTTTTTTTTTTTCAACAGAGATGTCTTTCCTTCCTTGATCTTTATATTATTGAACTTACTTATTGATGATTCTAGGGCTTGTTTGTTTCACCTAATTTATAGATGTAATTTGATTGGGTTTTAATCTCTCAAAGGGCTATTGACCACATTTTTCTATCTGTCTTTTCTCAATATCTGATAAATTCTTAGACTCTCAGGAACTCCTTAATATTAATATATCCTAGATGCCGATGTTCACTAGCTTTCAGGTGGATGGTTTGGCATCCTTCAGCCAAACACATAGTTTTACACACATACGTGAATTCAGTCTGCAACTAAGGAGTCACTGTCAAAATATTTTTGGTTGGGCTGCTCCTCACTTTGTGATTGCCTTGGAATAGGATAGCATGTAACAGATGTTATACATCCAGTGAATATGAATGATGCTCTATCTACATTTACTCTGTTGATTGGATCTTTTGGCAAACTGTAGCAAAAACAATTTGGCTTCAAGTCCTTAATACTAGTATTGAGTTCAAGATTTCTACACAAAATAACAAAATTAAAACAGAATGGAAAACCTAATGAAATCAAATTGCTAATTGAAAATGGATGGCACACATTCTTTTTTTCTTTTTTTTTTCCTTTTTTCTTTTTGGCACATGACTAGTAACAATTCCTCACAACTATGGACCCAAACTGGAAGTCCAATTTGTGTGCTTCCTACTGGGTCACTTCCTCACAGTGACTCTTTCATGCATTAAGAGAGTAGACAAAAACTCAGATTGGAAATTTCCATTGGGATAAAAACAAGTAGCCTTGTGAAATCAGAAGATTCGCTAATCACTAACTCTTCTATGAGCCAACACATTGTTCTTTGTATATGTCTATGAGTAGTGATAGATTATTATTAAATAATTTACTGGGCCGGCTGAGTGGCGTGATCGTTAAGAACTGGCTTGGGACGCCAGGGGGCCCCGGTTCGGATCCCACATATGAGGGCCAGTGACACTGACCTCCACAGCTAAGATGCTGAACAACAGCTCAACCTGGAGCTGGGCTGCCCTGAGTCGCTGGCGATGGCATAGGCTGCAGTCCCTGTGGCAGTGAGTTGCCATGGGCTGCTGTGTGTAGCCAGCAGCCAGCGCTAGCGGCCAGAGCAGCCATCCAGAAGCTGGTGACTGATCTGCCTCGCCCAGGAAGAGCGCAATGATGGTGCCAACTTGGGACAGTGAAGCAACGTCCTCCACAACTAGACTGAAGAACAAAAGGACAGCAACTTGTCTGTTCCCCTTCCCCCAATTCCCCAGCACTGTTCCCATCCCCCCAATTCCCCAATAAAAATCTTTAAAAAAATAAATAGTAATAATTTACTAAAAAATATACAGAACACAGAGTGAAAGTGGAACTGCAAGTAAATTTAGGGTTAGTCAACAGAAAGGATGCATTGTACTGTGTAACTGTGAAGCATTTCCCCTCCATACGTTTGTGTTAGTCAGGGCTCAATCTTCCGGGCTCAAATATCAATTAGGTTTCATTTTATCAACTAAGTTTTCTATAACGTGAAAATTATACAGGACTATCCTGGAAGCAAAATATGTGAAATAAACTAAGAACGTTGGATGCTAGGTTTTATAGAAGGATTTTTTATGGCCATTAAAACTAGTCATTGAAATCAACTGAATAGAGAGCAGAATAGCAGTTACCAGGGGCTGAGATTTGGGGGAGAAAGGGAGATGCTGATTAAAGAGTACAAGCCTTCAGTTATAAGATGACCTTAAGTGTTTTTATGCTACTAGAGTAGACCTTACACACACACACACACACACACACACACACACACACACACACACACACACAGAGGCAATTATGTGAGATTGTGGATGTGTTCATTAAACTAATTGTTGTAATTGTTTCACAAAGTATACATGTGTCATATTGTACATTTTGACTATATTCAATTGTATTTGTCAATTTTCCCTCAATAAAGTTGAAAAAATTAACAAAAACAAAATAAATGAAGGTCTTGGGCAAAATAAACCTAACACAGAAATCAATTTATAAAACCAATAAAAGCAGAGCTTCTTCATCTGAGCTGAGGTCCATCAGTATACAGCCCTCCCTGCTGCCGCTCCTGCGGGCGTGCGCACGTGCACAACACGGAGCCCCTCACGTCTGCACATACAGACAGGGGAATGGAGAGAAAGAGAAGGGGAATGTGACTTCTGAAGAAGACTTAGATTTGGAAAGTCCAGTTTTAAGATCTCTGTTCTATGTCCCCACTCTATCTATGGAGCTGTACACAAATAAATGCCCCAGTATTTATTTATAGAGCAAGTTTGCTTCTCAATTATAGGGCATAATTAATTTATTGTGGAATTAATATGCATGAAGGCAGTATCAATGCTACCTTCAAGTGTATAGATAGATAGATAGATACATGATAGATATAGGTAGATATCTATCTTTATCTATATATCTATATCTCTATCTATATCTTTATCTATATCCACACACACATATGTATTTAAATCAGAAATAACCACTTGGTTTAGTGGACCTGCTCACAATGATGATCACCAGCAAATATTGTGTTAAAAATCATCATTCTGATGAGCCTAAATATAATGTCCAGCATTAGTTGATTCACTTGCAAAAAAAAAAAAAAAGTTTGATTTCACGTCTTACATCTTTTATCTATTTTAACTAATTTAATACTCAAAACAATCCTATGGCGCAACATTATTATCTCCAAGTTACAGATGAAAGAAGCAAAGCAAAGATAAAGGAAACAACTTGCCCACCATGTTCAGGCAATAGCGAGATGTGAAGCTTGGAGCTTAAGCTTCAGAGTGAAATTTTAACATCTACATTTTACATTTTCTCACAGAGTCATACACAGGACTTTTAACAAAACAATAACATAAGATGTAAAAAGTTGAAAAATAAGTGGAACCATCAAATTGTTCACACATGGAGACACACATGCACACACACAGGGAACTTTATATGCCTATCAGTGACTTGTTTACGTGAGCATTGACTTTGATAACGTTTCAGTTACATTTTATAAATATTGAATGCTTTTCATTGATACAGTCTATGCAAGTATTCTATAAATAGAGAAAGACCATGTTACTCTCCATAACAATGCTTCAGTTTGACAATCACATTTCATGCAACTTTCAGAACACTTTGTCTCCTGCTTCATGCCATTAGATCAATTCAACAGTTTTGATTTCACCATATACTGTCCAGGGCTTCTAGAAATGAAACTACTACAAATCTCTCCAGATTCAAGAAGTCATCAAATATTTGAACAAATACTACTGTCTCCAAAAACAGAATATCGAACAACAACAAAAAAGTTGTGGGTTTTTTTTTTTGTTTTGTTTTTTTTGTTTTTTTTTTAATGAATGCAAACATTGTGAATACCTCATAAGGAAAAATAACATTTTGCTAACATCTTCTCTATGACCCATCTTGAAATTCCTAGGACAGAAAACTAATGAAGTATTGTTTTCCAGCCTTTATCATCCAATCATAGTGGAACCAAAGCAGTTATCTCAAGTATCTGAAGATTTCTCAATCACTATACAAATGAACAATAATTTTATCTAATAGGTGATTATATTTTGCAGACCTACTGAATGGAAGGCATAATGTTAGGCATCTGAGATACCAGCTTAAATAATGTGTGGTATCAGCCCTTAATGGATTTATAGTCTATTAAGCAAGATCAGACAAAAAATAAAAGTACAATAAAATCAGTCGTGTTGCTGATAGAAGGCTGAATAACATGCTCTGGGAGGATATAAGAAGAACATTTGAATCAAACTTTGATTCAAGGGTCAGTTTTGGATTTCTAGAGGAATGTTAAATTACCTAAATTTTCAAATTTAAATTTTGGTGAAAATTGTACATTATCAGACATAGAAATTAGCCTGTGTGAAATCACGGTAGCATGATATCAATATGCCTTCCTCAATAAACCCCATGCAATTTACTATGATAAACATCACAAATGGAAATGTAACTTGACATGTGGCCGGAGAGAGACAAGCGTGCTAAGCTACAGAGTTCAGAACTGGTCTTGACAGTTATGCAGAATTGCTGAAATATTTAAAACAGACTATAAATATGATGATCATTTTTAGAGAAATTGTTCAATTGGTAGTATTGTGGATAGATTGTAGGGGAGGCTGAAAATCTATCATGCTATTATGCTAATCCAAGTTTTAAGAGACATGAACTTAAGGTAGGATGACTAGTGATGAACATAAGAATTATTGCGAAAGAAGAAGCTATAGAGCATGATTAGATATAAGGTACAGCAAAGGATAGCGAGTGAGAATAAAGAGGACAAATGTAATTCCCATTTATCTGCTTTGGACAACTATGTTCTTGCTACTATTATTTTCTAAGAAAAGAGATATGGAGGAAAAGCTTGTATGGAGCAAAAGATGCTGAATTTGGTTTCTGCTATGTTAAGCTTTAAGTGCTAATGGAAGATCCAAGAAAATTATTTCTATTAGGCGCCACAAGCAGTGCTATCTGCGAAGTGAAGATACAGACTCAAGAGTCATTAAAATTGTACATGGTAATGAAAGTCATGGGTTTTGATGAGTTCACCGATTACAAATACAGACATCTAAGGGGCAAACTGACAGAGAAGAAACCACAAAGGAGATCAACTAAGATTTGCTCAGGCAAATGTGACAGTGATATCTTGTAAAGTGGTTCAAATAAATTAATGCCTAAAGGCATAAATATTAGAGCCACACTACCTAAACTCAAAATCCGGCTCTGTCTCTACTTAGAAACATCACCTTCAGCACATTGCTTAAACACCTTGAGACTGAGTAAAGTTCTGTTAAATGGGGATATTAATAAATAGTACATTCCTCATAGGGACACTTCCATGATTAAATATTGAATTATTTAAGCTCCTGGCATATGACAAGAACTCAATACATGTGGGCTACTGCCAGCAATTTTTAAGCTATAATTGACATAAAACATTATATTAGTTTCAGGTGTACAACACAATGATTTGATGGTTGTATATACTGCACAATGCTCTCCACAAAAATCCTAGCTAACATCCATCACCATGCATAGTTACAATTTTTTTCTTGTGATGAGAACTTTGGCGATCTACTCCCTTAGCAACTTTCAAATATACAAGAGAGTATTATTAACTATAGTTGCCATGCTATACATTATAGTTGCCATGACCTACTTATTTTATAACTGAAGTTTGTACCTTCTGACCTCCTGAACCTGTCTCTCCCATGCACAACCTGTGGCAACTAGCAATCTATTCTCTGTATCTATGAGTTTGGTTTTGTTTTTATTATTATTTTTTAAGTTTCCATATATTTCAAGGCATTCAATATTTCTCTTTCTCTGTGACTTATCTCACTTAGCATAGTGCCCTGAAAGTCCATCTATGTTGTCTCAAATAGCAGGAGGTACCTCCTTCTCACCTGGGACTCCAGCTTATTTCCAAATCTTGGCTATTATGAATAATGCTGCAATAAACATATATTGTTCATATATCTCTTCGATAACCTGTTTTCATTTCCATTGGGTATATACCCAAATGCGGGATTGCAGGGTCATATGATAGCTCTATTTTTAATTTTTTTTAGGAAACTACATACTGTTCTCCATTGCAGCTGTACCAATTGACATTCCTATCAATGGTAAACAAGGGTTCTCTTTTCTCCATAGAGCAGTCATAACGGATTTGGGAGACTTTTCTGTAAATTATCCATTTACTAAAGGTGAGAATAGGTATTTGGTGCTAGATGATGTTTAGAATAAAGAAGAGAAAGGAGAAAAGTAATTGAAGACAAGATAGTGAGTTCTCCCATTAACCAGACCAGGGACAACGTCTAATTTTTATGGAATCAAGATTTCCAAGTCCCAGTGCATATGGATTCTGAAAATCCTCATTGACTAGTCACAAAGTCCTTCAAAGGTGCAAGTGCTTTTTCAACTGAAGAACAACAGAGAATTGAATAGATTTGGGGTTTTTTTGCATATAGCTAAGGATTTATTAGTAATAATGTACTAAGTAAATTACTCAAGCTCACTAAAATTTACTATTCCTAAATTACATGTATATTACTGGAGGTATTGAATTTGTAATGAAGCAACTTAACAGTCAACACATGCTTACATGCAGATAGCTAGTGATTATGAGTTATATAAGAATGATTTCTTAGTAATACATTATTGGTATATCTTGGCTTGGTTCCTGATTTCCATTTGCTATTTAATTATAAATCATTATCTATTTAATATGGTGTGGATTGTTTGCATAACCCTAGAACATATTCATATTTGCATATTTGTGGATTATAATTTTCCAGTAGCTCAGCTTTAAGACATTTATGTGTTATAGTTACACATAAATCATCCATATCCCTTTTGCTAAAGGAAACCAATATCTGTTCCTCTAAATATTGCTTATAAAGTGTGATACTTCATTGGTGATCTGTTCCTTTTATATAGCCTTTGGTAATATGCATATGAAAAATTGAAAAATTACCTCAAGGTAAGTGTAATTAAAATACTCCCTTATTTTAAAATTGGTAAGTTATTATGTTATATAATAAGAGATACAAGCTCATAGTATAAGCCTTATGACACATTAAAAAAAAACCCCATATACATTTTATAATCATTATCTATTACTGCATAACAAATTACCTCCAAATTAGTGGCTTAAAATGGTAATATCTATTACCTCTTGGTGTCTGTAAATCAGTAATTTTAAGTAGACACAATGAGGGTGGCTTGTCTCTGCTCTGTGATGTCTAGGGCCTTGGCTGAAACACTGGAAGTTTGGGTGACAGAAACTATCTGGAGTCTTGACTAAGGCTGGAAAATCCACTTCTTAGCTGACTTATTCACACGACTGGCAAGTTGGTTTCTTTCTACATGGACTTCACATATGAACTTTTCCACAGTTACAAACGTGCCCTCACAACATATGCTGGCTACACTTTAGCAGAGTGATCCAAGAAAAGATGAAAGCAGCAATTACTTTTATGACCTAGCCTCAGAAATTATATGTTGTCTATTATTCAATGTTTTATTCATTAGAAAGAGTCATTGTAATGTAATCAGACTTACATTTAAGGCATAGGTAATTAGGTTCTGTGGCACTCATTTGTAAGAAATATATATGTATTAGTTCTTTATCTCAGTTTCTGGCACAGAGCTGCTAAAACCCTTGGAATTTCCTAAGTGAAAGAAGACAAAGATGTCTTTTGTTATGTTAATGAGGTGGCATTTAGAAAGCACCTAAGGATATGGTCTGGTTGCCAAAGGAGCCAGCCATGAATAGAGGGGTGGGGCTTTCAGTTTCTTCCCATATCCAGAGATGGCTAGAGAGGCTGGAGGTTGAATCCATTTTCTGTGGCCTTTGTGACAGCTTGCTCCCCAGGATTTGCTACTCCAAATCTGGCATCTTTAAATGTCAGTCCTTAAGCTTATAAACCTGGTGCTTTCTTCTACAATTTCATTCTCCAAACTTCCAACTGACAAATGTCCTTAGGGAAAAAGGATAAATGTGAATCTTTTCACACTGGGTTCTCTTTCTCTCAGGAATTGCAGTCCATGTATTGTGCCCATTAGTTCCTCTCCAAAGAATTCAGACAGTTGTCTCATGTATTTTGTTTAGGTTCTATGGTTATTTTGGGCAGAAGGATTAGTCAATGTAAGCTGTTTTATCATGGTTGTCTTCTTTTACACTTCTGAGAGATTTTGTGGAAAATTATTTTGTGGAAAATTTCTTACTACTTTTATTTACAGAATTCACAAATGAAACCATCTAAGTCTGGAGACATCTTTGTTAGAAAGATTTTGCTAAGAAACTGCATTTCTTTGCTAGATATAGGAATATTCTGATTTTCTTGTTTTCCTTTGTTTTGTTAAGTTGCAATTTCCAAGGCATGGATTAATTTCATATAAGCCATTAAATATTACATCATAAAGTTCTCATAATAGTCTCTTATTACCTTTTCAATGTTTGCAGGTTTGCTAAATAATTGTAGTTTTCAAAACTTTAATAGGAAATGCTATTACATTTTTCAAAATATATCAAAATCAGTCTTGCTTTCACCTTTGCCCTTTAACAGTCCAGAAACTTTTTAGAAAATTGATGGGATTCTGTACATACTATTCTGTACCATTGGTTAATACATTTCCTGCAAAGCTATATTAGGACACAAAAAGATTCTCTGGAGATTCTTGTACAAGTTTATTGATGAGTATGTGTACACTTTTCCGTTGAGTGCTCAGAATATATTTACTGGTATTTTCATGTTCAGGTTTAGTAAATATTCCAAGATGAGTTTCAAAGAGAGATACAATTGTTTCGGTTTCTTGCAATATTTGATATTATTAGACATTAAATTCGTGCCTTGCTGGTGGTTAGTGTTGGAGTAACTCACCATGGTCTTCATATTTCATAGTATGTCTTCAACATAGTTTATCATCTTTAGTGTCTTTTCTGCTTTACTTTCTTTTCTGTGACAATTTTTTTCCACATCTTTTCTGTACCTCAACAACACAGGAACACAGGCCTGATAACCTTCTGATGTGTTCCCATCTTTTGTAAATGCTCTCAGGCTTCTGGTATTTTTATTTCATAGGAGTGATTTCTCTTCCTCCTCCTCCTCCTCCTCCTCCTCCTCCTCCTCCCCGTCCTTTCTTCTTCCTCTTCCATATCCCATTAATTGCAAAACACTTAGTTTTAATTATCCTTCATTTCATAAAAACCACGTTTTTCTGAAAAATTTTTAAATCTGACATGTTTTGGTTTTTTTAATATCTCATCTGTTTTTTGACTCATAATGTCTTTATATGATCCTTCGCTGTTTCATTCCAACTTTATATTTCTGAAGGATATCTGTTCTTCCTGTATCAGCTATTTGAAACAGATTTCTCTGGGGAAAGCAGCCAGAAGCATGTTCATGTCTTACAGGAACAACAAGATTACTGGGAATTAAATCGTTACCCAAGGTGAGACTGTTACTCCTACCAGCCGATGAAAATAAGTAACTGGAGTTTATACAGGATACAAAAATAGCTCCTCCTCCAACCTGGAGCTGGGCTGCCGTAAGTCACCAGCGACGTCGTAGGCTGCAGCCCCTGCTGCAGTGGGTTGCCATGGGCTACCGTGTGTGGCCAGCAGCCGCAGTGAGCGGCTGTCCAGAAGCCGGCGACTGATCTGCCTCACCCGGGAAGAGCGCAATGATGGTGCCAACTTGGGCCAGTGAAGCGACGTCCTCTACAACTAGACTGAAGAACAAAACAACAGCAACTTGTCTGTTCCCCATCCCCCAATTCCCCAATAAAAATCTTTAAAAAAACCCCAAAAACTAGCTCCTCCTCCTTGCCACTCCAAGGACATAGAGCTTCCTTCAAATATGGTTTATCTTTCTGATTTCCTTCATTAGCTCTAATTCCTCAGATTCTAAGAACTTAGCCAAGTATAGAGTAGATTCTTATTCCAGCACAATCACTTGTCCCTGTTCTTCCAACAGAGGAATTTATGACTGATTGATTGACTGATTGATTTACTTATTTATTTATTTATTTATTTATTTATTTATTTATTATCTCTAGAAGTATTTGCCAGCTCTAATAAACAGGTTCCTTGCTATCTCTGAAATCCATAATTGTAGCAGTTCTCTCTTTTGATTTGCTTCAACTTATATATACCCCTGCTCGCCCCTCACTCCTCCATGTAGATTTCCACTCATATTGCAATTTAGTGGTTTCACAGACTCTTAATATCTCTGTGTCTATTTGTCATCCCTCTTGTTACTTTGAGGTGATTTTAAGGGAGATAATGGGAGAATGTTATTTTTTACTTTGTCATCCTCAAAGTGGATGCTCCTCTTTATCGTTTGCCTCTACCATTCTTTATATTTTATTTGTGACCTACTCAGTACTCCACATTACACTAGTGTTTTCCTGCTCTTTGTTTTTGTCTCACATTGTAAGCATCTGAAGGCACTTTTGTTGCTGTTGTTGTTCTTATTTTAACTCACCTATATGCTGTGAAGTACTTATCATAGTGTCTTACACATTGAGAGTATAAATAGCGGAACACACAGTCAATGGTGGTTAAGAAGACAGATGATTTCATTCTATGAATAAAGATGTTTTTTCTCTTAGTTCAGTTTTGGAAAACCAAAAGATTTCTCCAAAGAAGAGAACTGATTGCAAAACACCATAGTCTTAGGTTTCTTGTATTATCAAGGGCGAGAGTTATAGAAGGAGGGCATAACTTCGGTTAGAATTAATAAGAAGGAGAAATGAAATTCAAGTGCATTGAACTGAATATTGTGTACTATATCTGATCATGTTTGAAAGCCGGAATGGAACTACATGGGTGAGGATTTATCTGACATCTGATCTGGGTGGAATTGAACTGAAATCAATTCATAGAAAAGAAAAAAGTATTTCACTCATCAAATCAAATTAGATAAATGTTAAATTAAATTACTTGGCTTGGATTGCTATCATTTATTATGTTTTAACCAGATTGAATTCCATTGAAAAAGCGTAACAGAATTATGTGGACTAGGTAAGTGAGGGCTAGAATGTTCTGAATTGAAATTACAAAATGAGCCTGGTCTTAGGTAATGGGGTGTGCTTTGTATTGAATTGAAAGAGATTTCTTATCTAGGTAGAAATTAATAGAAAGACTTTTCTTAGGGGATTATGCTAAAAATATGTCTAAACAGAAAATTGAACAATTGAAACATTTTTAAGGAAAAATAATTATCCTTACACTATTTTTACTTTCTCTCTTGTTCAACTCGACACATTTTCTTTCTTCTTTTTTTTTTTAATACTTTTTTTGATCAGCTTTTCTGGCACTGTTAACCTTCATGAGTACATAATACTTCCAAAAGCCAGGTTGCATATTCATAAAAGAAACCTACATTTTTACTTCTTGTGATCTCTGCCTCTCTCTCAAATAGAATATTCCACTCATTCTGTCTAAAGAAACTGCCTTCCTCCAGAAGTAAAAATTATTCAATGATTTTTTTCAAAAGCACTCATAGACAATATTTAAAGAAGTAAGCATACATGTTTTAATAAAACTTTATTTACAAAAGCAGATGGCTAGTTGGATTTGGATCATATGTCAGAATTTTGTGAACCCTGTTAGAGCTGACCAAAAAATTACAAAAATAAAAAAACATCAGTGAGGTTGAGTAACATCTTCAGAAAACTAGTAATCAACCTACTTATCTAATGGAATCATCAAAGTAGGAATTTTAAGGATAGATGGGTTTCTTTAAATTCTTTTAAGGTAGATATTTTAGTTTACTTTGATCCATATTACTGTTTCTTTATATAGTTGTACAGCATTTAAGTGTAGAGTGTAGAAGAATTTTATAGCCTTAAATACACTACATAATGTGAAGTTTCTATGACTTTTCCCATACATCCTCCGCAAGTACTTTAGAGTTATTTTTTTAAAGTTCTTTACTTCAATCTGAGAAAAAAAAGACTGAAGATACCATAGAATAATTAACAGTAGAAGGTGCAATGGGCCTCATTTTCTGCCAGTAAAAAAGTAAGATATTACCATACTCATCTCTATTCTTCAATCACAGGAGAGACTTTTCATAAGCACCCCAAATTACATGGTTATTTATGACTCCAAGAGACTGATTTAAAAATGTGCAAAATTCTCCATTCTCATTAATAAAATTTTTACTGGTAATGTCTGTGGAATAACCTGAACAGCAATTTTACAGGCAAAAGCCTGATAGAGTTGTAAAGAGATCATACTGATAAATTAATTATTTCTATGTTTTGTAGGGTTTTTAATTGAACAATTTCATTAATGGGCATAGTCAAATACTTCAAACAAAGAAATACGTTTTAAAAAAAATTTTTTTTTCAGATTTTGACACAACAAATACTTTGAAAGCTGTTAAGAATTTGAGCATAAGACAGTGAGGCTGCAACCTTAACTGATGAATTCCACTTTCAAGGTGTGAGTGGGTGGCCCATGCACATGGATGACCATTTAGTTTCTGTGCCTGCCTCCATCCACCTCAAATTTATACCATTTCATTTTTTTTTGAAACAGATATGTCTCTCCTAGGTTTTGTTCTATATATTTCAAAATATAAAAAATAACAAGGTAGGATCATGGTTCGTGTGAAGCAGAGAGTTTCAATCAAACTGTCCGAATCAATGAACAATTTCTTTGCTTGATGTACTGCCAAGACCAGATCAAATCTCAATTTCAGTACATTCCAAAAGTTAGCACAGGGCGATAGGTTATTCCAGAATTTTTGTGGAACTTATAGAGGTAGAATGGTTAAACAAATCACTAGAAGGGAATTGCAGTATTTTAGTGATTAATGATGACTATTGCAAAATACTTTTCCACTGAAGGATTTTGTTTGTCATTGAATTGTTTTGTAGTGAATCAAATTGGCTCTGTTTAGTAGTTGTTTTACGCATGCAGCTTTAAAGCAAATTTATTATTTAATAAAAGATCTATCTATCTATCTATCATCTATCTATCTATCTATCTACAGCTAGCTTCCCTATGCATTTTTTAACTCGAAAATTTTCTAAAGGGTGGGTGACTTTCTAGGAGTGTGGACTGTCTAAAAAGGAAGAGTGAGTGTACACATATGTTATTGCTGTGGTTGCAATTCTTACAAAAGACTTTGCAACATGTTCTCCATTTCAGCATATGGTTGATTTTAAGATAGTTTATATAATTATTGCTATTGATTTATTCTTTATTTATCCTTTTAATTTTAGCCAGATAGCACTCACACATCCCTTCTCTTTTGTTTTGTATTTAACACATTACCAATCATGCACATTATGTGAAAATGTTTTTTATTAAATTATAAATTACTGAATATATGTGTAAGAGATGATGATGATAGAGAGGTAACAAATAAGATGATAGAGGAGCAGAAGGAGGACAAATGGGCAAGGAGGTGAGTGAAACGGAGGAGGAGGAAGAGGAGGAGAGAAAACAGGAAAGAAAGAAGAAAGTGGGCTGGTGATTATTCTTTCATTGTTTTTCTATTAGCTCTGATATTGAGAATGAGGAATAGAGGGTAGATGTCCACATTTTAAAAATTAGCACATTAGTCAAGTAGAATTTACACTCCTTGGCTTTACTGTCAATACATTATTGGGCTAATAAAAAAGAATAAGTGATTTACATAATCCTAGATGTTATGTCTAGTTAGTGGGTTTAATTTTTTTTCTTATATGCATGAAGTTAGCTATTGCATACAGCTCATTTATTCTTTTAGCTCTGTATTAAATATTTTAAGAGGTCTTTATGTTATATTTAATTTCACTCATCTCATGTCCAACTTTGTCATTGGTCATTTACTTTCCCATACTAAAGGAAAAAAATCAGAAAATGCACTTAAAAACTCATTTAGAAAGTTCTGAATAAAAGTGTTATGTCATTGGAAATAATTTCCCCAAATCTTTGGAAAACATACAGTTTAGTTTTTTGGGTTTTTTTTTCTTTCCCTTTGAGATAAAAAGTTAGAAACAACAAAAAATTTGTCAGGAACTTCTTCTCCCATGGTTCAGACAGACTCCTTGCAATCAGAGCTTCCATAAAATAGACATCAGTTTCAACTGTTCTATGATATATTGTGAAGGTGATATTAATATTAAATGGCTTTTAAAGAGCTGTCTAAGCCCTCATTAATTTATGTGAATAGGTCTACGTTTAACGGTGCCAGAAAATATGTATTTATAAATTACTTTCTTTCAATGTGTTATTTTCCTGACTTTTAAATTGATAAATAGTTGCTTTATAATTCATATTACAAAGTATGAAAATGAATGTTTGATGTTATGAAGCCATAGTACTACTGATACAGTCATTTTATCTTTAGATTTTATTGATGGTATTTAAAAATAAATATGACTATAAAATCTTACAGTTGCCAGAGAATGGAAGCATGTATCTCTAAATCTCTAATTCTTGAACATTAACACTTGGAGTTGCATGTCCTTTAAATTCAATATATTCTTTCTTCTCTTTTAAAAGAGGTTAGATAGCTCTCTTAACAGTTCCATTTCACTCTAGTAATTGACCACTTTTCCCTTTCGTTTTATCCTCGGCTGACTTGGTTGCAGTCTTTTATTTAGTTTGAATTTTATAGATTTAAGAATTGGTCGTTCTGGAGACTGATCGTAGCACATCAGATTTACCAAGTAGGCTATTTATTGCATTTACTTAGTGTAAGAAATTAATAAACAGAAAACTCATTTAAAGTGAAATAGAGAGGCCAGAAGGGGAAGGTCTCACACCCTACATTGATTACAAAGCAAAACAGGAAAAACTATTTGTAATAGCTCTCACCAACTTTCTTTTCCCTTCTATAGAAGAGCTTCCTGTTATTTTCTTTGTTTTAGCACTTGTATGTGGCTTGCCATAGTTGCTTGTACCAGATGGCAATTCCTTGTTGTTTCCAAAATAAGCCCATTTTGCTAGCGAAATAACTGGCTGACTTATGCTGTCAACACTTAGAGGGGATTTACAGATGTCAGTATTATATCCATAATCATGGGCTGCTTTAAATTTTATTTATTAGCTAATGACTACTCAATAAGTATTTATTGAATTAGTAGTATGCGAGGGATATATTGGTGACTCGAGATAGATGACTAACATATGGGCACTACTAATAAGTTCCTAATAGTCTAATTCAGAAATCCAAACTATGGTCTTTGGGCCAAATCCAGCCCACACTCTGTTTTTCTAAACAAAGTATTATTGAAATATTTACTATCTAGACATTGAAAGAAAATGTTGGCTGACCCTATGTCTAATTGGTTCCATTGGGATGAACAAATAGAATATATTCATTTACTTTCGTACTTACTGTTTTCATTTAAAAAATTATGAATAGTGAACAATAAGCTATACATACTTATAAACAGACATATATACAAATATTTACATGCATGTGTATATATATTTCCTACTAATACCTCAGGCATTAATAACATTTCTTGATGATGCATTTCTAGCAATAGAGCTTACTTATTTTTAACTGGACTCAGGCCCCCCCAAAATTTAAAATGTCATATTCTATTGACTGCAAAGATCGTGGTCAGATTGTTTTTGGTTTTTTTTTTTTTTTGCTTCTTAATCACTAAACAATTACTTTTCTCCATAATGAAGATGAGGGTGTGACAGAAGGAAAAGAGGCAACCTAAGAGGCTTTATCAGAGAGAACATTCTTTCCTATAAACCTATTCATCTACTATTTTTTTCCTGATAGATAATTAATCTATTTAGGATCAAAACAGTAATTCCTTTTTATTTTATGTTATTTTACTTATTTTCTTTGTCTTCCTCATAGGTTCAAGCATGGTATTGGCACATGGTTAATGCTCTGTCAATACTTGTTGAATTACTTTATAATTCCTCTAATGACATCTTCGGTTTCCAAAATTAGAGCAGATATGCTTTAGAAAAAAAAGATTTGTACACATAGCAATTTTATTCCAATCTCACATCAACACAACATAGACCTATGAATTATTAGTAGATCTCAGTAAGAAGTAAATGAATTGTAACTCATGTACCAATCTCAGAAACAGTTTGTGAAACTGTACATCTAGAAACTAGAAATAAAATAATAGTTTACTTAACAAGTCATTCCTTTCTAATTTTTTTTTTTAACATAGGTTTATAAAATCATTAAACCCTCCTAGGAACAAAGCAATAAATCTAATAGGACCAAGGGGATTAACCAGTATATGAATATTTTTTTTGATACCCAGTGGGTGGTTAAGACGCTGAATAAGCAAACAAAAGAGTCCAGATGGAAAATCGGCCCTATTTGTCAAATTCAATTCCTTCATGGAAATGAAACTGAACACAGTTGTCTGAATCTCCCCTTGGATTTGGCTTTCATCCTTTTAATCAGCCCATCTTTTTCAAAGGTTTATTATTTATAGAAGGAGACTCTTCTCCCCAATGCATGACAGACTTTTTATTTTGTCCTCTGATGTATTAATAAAAGGTGGTAGCTGTGAGTGTGGAGCTTCAGTCTTTGTTGAACCAAGGTCATCAAGTCAGGGAAAGAAACAAGGAAGAAACACACCACCTACTAGTGTATCTTCCTGTCCTCTCAGCTGTCTGTGCCTGGGTTATTGCAATAGTCTCCTAACTGGTACCCTATTTCTCTTCTTTCCCCCTTATATTTGTTCTCAGTATGGGAGCCAGAGTGATCCTTCCAAAAGGGAAGTCAGACCGTATCAGCGCTCTCCCCAAAATCCTGCAATGTGTTTCCATTTCAATTAGAGAAAAGGCCAAAAGTTCTTCCAACAGGGTAGAAAGCCCTGACGAATCTGTCTTTTCTTTCTCATACCCCATCCTCTCACATACACTTTGCTTTCTGCCCTCTTATCCTAGTACTTTCCTCTGGCTTATTCCATTATAGTCACACTCCTGGCTCTGCTTTTCAATTCAGACTTGATCCTTCTTCAGGGATTTGGCGTAGGTCTTCTCTGCTTTGTTTACTTCCTCACCTCCTTCAAGTTTACTCTCAAGTCCTATCTTCTCATGGAAGCCAAAACTGACTGCTTATTTAATATTGCAACTTCCATCCACTTTGACCCCAATCTCAGGTATCCCACCATAACTTGCCTTTGTATGCATAGTACTCATCACCTTTTAATATATTTCCTAATTTATGGTGCTTTTCTTTACTGCTTAGAGTTGCTTAGTCTCTCTCTGCTAGAAAGAATAGTCTGGAAATCAAGGTTCTTTTTTTTCTTTTTTTTTTTTTCACTCATGTTGCTGAAACACCTAGAGTACCTAGTAGGTGATCCATAGTAGTCTGTAGAAACATTAAAAAAATAATGTGCCAGACTTATTGTTCCTTGTTAACCTAAACAAAAGATTGCTTTCTTCTTGATATTAGGATACATATCCTGAAGTCTAAGATAAGAGAGATATTGTACCAACTGAGAAAAAAGAGAACCTATTTTATTATTTTTGCTAACAACTCAGTTTTTGTTAGAAGGGAATACTTGGAGATTGCTTCAGCATGTGTGGATTTCTCATCTATTCAATGTACAAATGTTTATAATTCACTTAAATGATTTTGTTGATTTTTTTGATGTTTCATGATTTTTTTATTTGCTTAGTTATTACTGAAGGAGTTTCATTGTCCCCAAACTCTAAATACAGAGGGTGCCAAAAAAATGTATACACATTTTAAGACAGGGAAAAAAAATATGTTAAAATTGTAATACTCAATATATACCAATAACAAGAGATGAATACAAGTCATGTGTATACATTTTTTTGGCACTCCTGTTATATAGTATTAGCTCAAAATACAGTGGGTCAGTTAGCTTTGTTGCCTACTGCCTGAGGTAGGCAGCATGTCTTTTGATTTCCATTCTTGGTTTTCAAGGGAATGTTTAGCAAAGAAAAATTTGGAGGCTAACAGGTAAAGAAGGAAGTCATGGAGGATATAACAAGATGCTTACAGCAGAAAAAAATGAGATTCTCAGTAAAGCTGCCCATCTTTATTAGGAATAGTTCCAAAAATCTTGGTTTGCTACTTCTTGATAAGTGACCATCTAAAGATTATTCATTGATCCTTCGGGCACCAGCTGCCAGTTGGCAAGTCTTATTTAGATATTTGCTTCACATTGGTGGGTGGAAAGATCAGAACTTTAGTCATCCACTTAAAATCTTATTTGGGGATGAATGGACTAGTTTTCATGGTCACAAAAAGTTTCCCTTTGCATATTAGAGACCTGGGTTCTATTCCCGGCTTAATTCTGTTCTAGCTGTAGGATCTTAGGCAAGTCTTTCAACAAAAGTGTCCAATTTTGTATATACTTATTAATCTATAACTTGTACCAAATAGGAGATTAAAACAATATAATGTTATATAAGTGAAAGGATTTTAAAGGCATTATTCAACTGCTAAGTCTTTTTTCTACTATAGTATATTAAAATTATTTTACTTTCAGGCTGGCCGAGTGGCGCGTTGGTTAAGAGCTGGCTTGGGACTCCAGAGGGCCCCGGTTCGGATCCCACATATGCGGGCCAGTGACACTGCCCTCTACAGCTAAGATGCTGAACAACAGCTCAACCTGGAGCTGGGCTGCCAGCAATGGCATAGGCTGCAGCCCCTGCTGCAGTGGGTTGCCATGGGCTACCGTGTATAGCTAGCATCCAGTGTGAGTGGCCAGCAGCCCCTGTGAGCGCCATCTAGAATTTGGTGATTGATCTGCCTCACCCGGGAAGAGTGCAATGATGGTGCCAACTTGGGCCAGTGAAGCAACGTCCTCCACAACTAGATTGAATAACAAAAGGACAGCAACTTGTCTGTTCCCCTTCCCCCAATTCCCCAATAAAAATCTTTAAAAAATAAAAAAATAAAATAAAATTATTTTACTTTCATGACATAAAAAAGTGATATAATGTTGTTTTTTCAGAATAAGTTGAACCAGTCAAAGGCAAAAGAAAAAAAAAGCTGATATTATATTAAAAATATTCATACCTTTCAGTGATTGATAAACAAATCTAAAACTTTCATGATTCCTAATGGTCATTGTCATGACTAACAACCTTAGACACTGGAGGAAAGCTATAGAGGAATTAACAGTTGTTGTCAGAGATGGCCACAAGACTAAGTTTCTCAAGTTGGCACTGAATTTTGGTTAATTTGCCATTAAGAGAATAACTGCTCTCCAGTGTAATTTGTATATCCTTTAAATTGTGCTCTGATCCTTTACAAACATATTTTGTAAGAGCTGACTTGATGCTGTGTTACTGGAAATCAAAAAAAGAAAAAGATTCTTGCCTATCAAAATGTACAAGGTACAATAGTTTGGAAATTATATATTTTTGATATAGCATAACTCAGGAATTGACTCAAGTTCATATAAATTTGAACTATTATTTATTGCCCATAACGAATGCCCTTTTATCTACTAGTCAACACATTCTTCCATTGAGAAGTACCCATAAGAAGTAAAAATATAATCAGACATTGGTTCATTAGGTATAGATTCAGAATGAATCTGTGGTGGAATTTGAACATCAGTAGCCATGGTACATGAATTAATGTTTAAAAGATATTAGGCAATGATAGTAGACTATTTTAATGTATGTAAAAATCTATTTTTGTATATTAATAAATCTATTTTAGTGATTCAGAGGATTCTTGTTTTCCTGTTTCTTGACAATATTTCATGGACATATGATCTCTGGAGAGGTGAGATAGTGCTATAATATAACATTTTATTTAAAGGTAGTTGGTTATAAATCCAGGAAGTTATGATGGAAAAAGCAGTAATAAATTGCTTGTGAAGAATACTAAAATACTGCAATATGATTTTTCAAATAGTTTTTCTCTAAATTGCTGGAAGGGGCATTACTTACAAAGCTGGATAAAATCAGTTGGGAGTAAATTTCTAACAGTTTACTGACAGTAGCCATTACAAAGTAGCCACAATTATTAGTAAATTAAGCTCATTACATTTCCTCTTATGTCACCTTTCAATTGTTCTTCAGGCATTGTTTATTCTCTGGACAGTATAGCCAATACAGTTTAGTAAGTGTGAGGTCTGCCTGTCACCTTTCTAGCTCTGTTTTGTTAACAGTTTGGAGAGTAATTACCCCTCAGAGGTTACAGTATGCCTTGTGCAATATGTACGGTGCAGTCTGACCTGAAACCCTCATGAATCCAAACCTGATCTCCTGCCAACTCAAACAGTAGGAAGATTTTAGATTCCCGGATGTTTTAGGTACACAAAGCAAAGCATGATTTTCAAGGATACTTTCTAGTGATTTTAGATTTTAAAAGCAGTGGGTTCCTAAACATCATTGTTTACTGTACAAGAGAGATTTTAAAAGTACCACCTAACATTTTTTTTTTCATTTTCCTAGGAAATGCAGGCTACTGGAGCTAAAGGATTTCAAGTTGCAGCAGTCCTATTGCATTAAATTGGGTCGTTATTCACAATAGGATGCAACTTATTATGACACATCAGATAGGGATTTCTGCTTTCGATGATCAACTTTTAACCTTTGATAGTATATAAGTAGATAAAATAAATTAGCCAAACATTTGAACAACAACAAATGCATATTCTCACTGAAAATGTATAGCTAAAAAACACAAAACCAGGTGAAATTGATTTTTTGGTTGATATATGGATATGCTGCTTTCTAACAGTCTTGAAAAATTCAATATTCATTTAAAACATTAAAGTAGCACATAGATTTATACCATGAATATAAAAATTTGATTAAATCATTATAACTGCTGATATTACACTACTATTGCCTTGCTTAAAGTTAGATAAATAAAACACCTTTTAAGACTAATGAAGAGAAGGAAATTCTGTGAGGAAAGAAGAAAATAAAGACCTTCATTTTAAAATCATCTTGTAGAATCATTAATTGTCTTTTATAAGTCTTAGGCAAAGTAAAAGAGAACACCCACACCAATATTTTCCCCAATGAGTCTAATACCTAGTAGAATAAAGCAGCGTATAATTTAAAATACAATAAAATATCAGTAAAACAGATATATTTTACTCCAGAAATTGTTAGCACATTGTTATAAATTAGTTGGCATGCCATTATATATGCCACAAGTTAACAAAGTTGTGGTAATGAAAATGATTATAATTTTTAAATTATTTTTCCTAGAGACTAAATCTAGGGTTATTTATGCTTTCGAGGAAGAGTCTTTTATTTAACAAAATGTTATTGAACCTTTATTTAATGTGGCAGTTATATACCCAGATATGATAGTAGCAACAATGAATGAAAGGTCCCTGCTCTTATATATGTTTGTATTCACAGGATTGCTTATGTATTTTCCCAACCGACTTCTTCTATGAAATGAGACAGTCTTTTACTGTTACACTATTTCTCTATAGGTGATCGAGGACATTCTGCAAAGCAGTATGTGGGTGACAGGGGGAGGAAAGTTCATTTCACTCACTACCTCCTAGGAGTTAGATTATCTTGAAGGATCATCTATTTGAAGGAAGGGTGCTTGAATAAACAATTACTCAGGGACATATGTTTGGCTAGTACTGCTTTTCAATTTTAAGATCATGAGGGCTATAAAATAATATAAAACATTGTCTTGTAGAAAAAGATGAAGCATTTAAACAACATAATAGCGTGTATTCAATGATAATATGTTAAGTCATCCACCTCTCCTTCAAATAATCTTTCTGACTTAGGTTATGTCGACTGTTTTCAGAGTTCATCTTTATTAGTCTGAGCCAATTATGGCACTCCATCTGTCTCACCAATGATAGCTTAAAGCAGTCAACATATGGTATTCCCTGATGATTATTATTGGTCCACGAGTAGGCACATAGTTTACATTAATTCAATCAGAATAAAGAGAAAGTTTTCTATTCTATGGCAAAATAAATAATCCTCTCCACTTTATTGAACATAAGAGGAAATATGTCCTTGCTGATACTGGCAGCCATTTTCAGTTATGAGACAAGGCAGCCTGAACAAAGAACCAAGAGAATCATAAAGTTTTTAGTTTCTCCATTGTTATGTTATATGTGAAAAAAATATATTTTAAAGTCATATTACATGTGAAAAACTGAACTGCCTCACCTTTACCATTTTAAGTCGGGTTCTTTGTAACTTGAAGCTGAAAGAATGCAGAGCTGATACAGCAGGTAAGTAGCAGAGCATTATTAAAACTCAGTGCTTTCTGACTTCTTATTCAATTTTTTGCATGGTGTTTAAAATAAATAGAATATAAATTCAATGACATTGTGAACCAACTAATTCTAATCCAAGATGCTTTGACTTGTTATGTCTTGTTTTTATATTTTTCAAATAATTGGTTATTTGGATATCTAAAAAAACAGCAATGAACATCTTACTACTTACAGGACGTGTCCATATGTTAGAGCTGCCTTTAGAAAAATCTAAATTATAACTCATATGCTAAGTAGTTTAAATTTTACTTTATTTTATTACTATAAATATTTAGGCAGATTATTATTGTTTATTTGACCCCATTACTTTTTCTTTTATGAATAATAAAGTTGCCAATGTGTTTTCATTTTTCAATAGTTTTCTACAATGATAGAAAGAAACTGCACATTTTTAAAAATCTCAAAACAATATGTATAAGGGTTTGTACAATTTATACATTAATGGAAGTTAAAGAAAAGGAGATGGATATGAATAAAGTAATTCAAAATAACTTATTCAACACTTAGTTGTCAGAAATAGGCTATGGGCTCACTATATATTGTTACTGATTCTGGAAAAGTTGATCAGATGAGAAATTATGGTAAATACTAGTCAGAAAGAAAAATCAATGTAAAAAACATTCAAGTTATAAGTTTATTTTCAAAAGAGATAAAGCTATAGAAAACCATATTCACAATCAGATAGTAAGTTGGGTAACATTGATTAGAAGAGGGAGAAATCATGTTTATTATTCTGGAGAAAAGAAATGCATTATATTGGGTTGTCAGAAAAGTCACGACGTATTTTTTTCTGTTTTTCGTTGCAAAGGTGCGTCATGGCTTTTCTGACAACCCAATATATGTTCAATAGAAAGAACATGTTCAGCCATATTAGGGGACCATTGTCAGGTCATCAAACACAGAACAGAAACAAGATATTAGTAGTAGACTGCAAGCTGTTTTATTCTTGGGAAAATAAAAGTCATGTGAGCCAAGGGCAAAGGTGAATTTTTCACAAATGGAATTGGGATGTACCTGAGACTGGGATCTACTGGACCAAAATCTTTGTAGTTTTGTAAATGTTTCGGACTCTCCTTCTTCATGGTAATTTTATAGTAAAAGTCACCTGAAATTCGAGTTTATTATCAAAGTAGAAGGAACTAACTTCAGCCAGAGGAAGTTGGGGAGAAGTATTTGAAATGAAATTGTATGATAAACAAAATATGAGTTCATAACAGAATGACCTTGGATTGTAAATAAAAGCATAAAACTAAGCCTGAACTTTTGAGAAATTCTTAGGTACTGTAGACAAGTTTTATTTCCTCCTGATGTTGTCACAGTGAGTTTAAATAATTAAACGTTTTAGGCCAATATTACCTAACTTGTCTTTGAGGTCATCACTGCAGAGAAAACAACAGCTGAAGGTTCACTGTGCATTTATAAATTTGTTAAAATACAGATTCCGCTGCCGCAACAAAAGCCAAATTAACATGGTTCCTCAACAAGATAAGGGTTCATTCCTTTTTTCTCACATAACAGTTGAAGCATAAGTATTCCAGGCTTATATAATGTCTCCAATTGTCAAATTCTATTTTTTTTTATATCCTGTCTTCAATACCTCACTCATGAGCTTAAAATGTTGTTCCCACTCTTGCTATTGTATCTGACCTGATAACAACAGTAGCCTCTAAGATCCACCACTGTACTTCAAAGTTATGTGGGACAATACATTTTCTTTACTGAACTGGATTACTTATAGTTGTGTGTCTTTTCTTTGCAGTTGAGAGAATTCTCACTCATTCAGGCTCTCAATTACTTATAACTTCTAAGGTTCCAACCTTGAAACGTAAAGCCTTTCATAATCTGACATAGCCTAGCCCTCTAGCCTGACTATTCCCATCCTCTGCCTTGTACAGAGTATTACAGTCAACAAATCACCCAGAATTTCGCACATATCACAGCCATTCTTTCCTCTGTTTCTGTTCTTTTTCCGTGCCTCTTCCAATGCCTAATGGTCCACATCTGCATTTAACTTGTTATCTCCCACTCACCATCTGGGATTGAGCTCAGGAATCGTATCCTTCATGAATCTTTCTGTGTTCGCCTTGCAGGCACAGAATCCTTATTCTTTTCCCTGAATAACAACCCACAAATATCTATATCATTGTATTTATTACAATGTGCTATATTATTTATGTGTGACTCTGGATTGTGACCCAGGATTCACTGTCTTTTTTATCCCTCCCCAACACATGTTCTGGTCCAAAGTAGAAGCTTATGAAAAGTACTGAATAAATGAACCAGATAATGAGAGTACAAGGATTGAAACTGTCAATTTCATGGACTTTCTCTGCTAAAGTGGTTTTTGGAAAAAAAATATTGGGCTGGAAACCAAAACACTGAGTTTGGCTTTATAATTTACTAGTTTTCTGAGCCCATTCTGACATCCGTGCTGATAGTTTCAAAAGAGGACCTTTTTCTATGAAAATAAACACTCTTTGCTTGATCATACCCTTGATCATCCCCCTTATACATAGAAAGGCGACTAATATGATGAACTTCAAAGAATGAACTGACAGAAGATTTGTTCAATCCAACCCCTTCCTGTATTCACTTTGAGATGTGCCAACAACCAGGAGGCACCAGGTGTTTGGATTTGCTTTCTGCAATGCATTTTAATAATCTTCCTTTTTAGAGGAGTTGAGTAATTGGTGAAGCTATTTGAGTGACGATGTGTGTAATAATGTATAATTTAATGGTGAAGTATTAACAAGCCTGCTTAGCCACAGACTAAGTGTCATCTTTCAATGGCTCTATCAGTAATAGATGGAATGTTTTGATCTCCATCCCATGACCATATCTCAATGGTTATAAGCTAGCATGAGCAAGACAGAGACTCTCAACAATCTCAACCCTCACTAAATCAGTAAAATAATTCGTGCTCTGAGCTTTGTAAAAATTTAATCGCATGTACCTGACTTTATTTAAAGCTAGAATAATTAAATGAATAATGCCTATTCCATAACTTCAGGGATTTATAGTTTGGGGATAATTAGCATCTTTTCAAGCATCTGAATTATGTAGCATCAGTACTAAATAAGAATATTAGTGATTCAACAAACTTAACTGATCACCAGAGTCATCGGGAAATGTCCATAGCTTAAGAATCCCTTATAAATAATAGGGCTACTCAGGCAGATGCTCTGGGGGAGGAGATCAGGAACCCAATCTTCCTGTTTGCCTTCTTGTTTCTTTATAAGCTATCCAGGTGATTCTTACTCTCAGCATTTTACCAAAGTTCGGAAACTATTAATTTAATGCCCCATCAGAGTCAAAATCTACGACTTCCAATGATTGATAACACTGTCAGCATGATATGAGATATGGAGATTATGTAATGAGTTAGTTTAGTATTACGAACTTTTCAATGCACTAAATTATTACTACACTCATTGCTTCTGTGTGTGATCATCATCACATGATTACATCAAACCACGTACCTCCTTTAACTGGCAAACCTCTGAATCTATACTACACAGTCTTGGTCCATTCCATTATTGAATGAGAGGTAGCTTTGTGCCATTTATAAATTAGATAACAAACAGTCACTTGTGATGTATGGTATCACGAACTACTGAACACCAACCCACCCTTCCCCTTTCCTCCAAATCTAACCTAGGTCTCACCAATTACTAAGTGAAGTTTTAGGTATTGACCTTTGTCTATCCTGATTCTGTTATCTGGAGAGCTGGGGCTTTTTAAAATCAAAACTTCTTTACTATTTCACAATATCCTTGATCATAGATAGATAGATAGATAGATAGATAGATAGATATATGTTGTAAATACCTCAGGTCATCCTGACAGTAATTCTTTTGCATGTATCCACACATGCTTCATCTATAATAGTTTAGGAAGGCCTATTATCATGTTAACTACTTGCGTATCCCTTTTTCCCGTTCTCGTCCATTTTAGTCCTTGTAAGGAAACATCTCTATTTACTCCCCCCACACTCCCCACAAGAATCTTATAAGGTTACAGTGAAAATTCTTCGCATCTTCACATTTTAGGCTGGGTCCTCATTTTCATACATGTCCAGAGGACGTGCTCTCCCTTTCCGCCTCACCCTCTCTCATATTTGTGACTTGGGTTTTCCTCTTTGCATTGACTCAAGTGCAGTTTCCTTGGCAATACAAAGAAAATGTTCACTCACTGATGTTGGGACATCACTCAAAGTGTCTCACTTATGAGTGCTTGACCTAAGCTGTTTGAAAACAGTCTCTGTAAACACTCCCTGATCCATTGCTACCTTAGCAACCAACTTCAATTACTCTTCTGAGCCACAGTAGATAAGCATCTACCCTCTGAGGAGCAATAATTTAACTTGCACAAATCTATGGTTCTCGACACTCTCAAATCCCATTCTAAGTCTCTAAACTCTAGGACACCTCCTGAAGCACTGTTCACCCACAGAATTCAAAGGACTTCACATTTCATAACAAGTTCCTTCATTTTGCTACTTTGTACCTGGCACATTCCAGTATCTCAGTAGACTGTTCCAGCCATATTAAAAGCATCTTCCCCTAGGAGTGGAAGGTCACCCCTGAAACTCTGTCAGTTCTTGTTTCCGATCTGCTACTATACTTGATGGTTAATACTTTTCCAATGTTTTCCATAGAATATTGGCCCTCACTCAAGGGGTAACAGCAACAGTCTGGGGAATAAGAGAATTCTGTTCTATCTGAGGGCTCTGATGATATCAGATATAACACTACTCTTTCTCCAGGAAAAGACTGAGGCCTTAGGATTTCAAGGTCTGAGCCTGAGTCCGTATCTTTAATATGCATACATTTAGGCAGTTCCCTTTTCAATGATCTTCCTGAGAATTCCTGAAAAATCATATTTTTGGAAAGTTTTATTAGCACTCCTAGAGACTTATCCAAAAATGTTAGCTCTTTAAGTCTTCAGTGATGCTGAACTCTGCTTGTGTGTTTATAAAGTTATACATTGGTATTAGAAATAAATTCGAGAATCTTCTGGTGTGGGTGTAATGAAATGCTCAACCTGTGTAATACACTGAGAAAACAATGTCAGAAACTGTTGCAGAAAACCTGATGGACTGAAGCCCCTACGCTGATCCTCATGTTTTATGGCATCCCTGTGACCTGATCTGCATGATTTTGCTTTTCTTCCTTAGGGCCAGAAATAAGACTAAGGATGTTGTTTCCTTGACCTCAGAAGATAACAATATTATATTATTGTCTCCCCATTCATCTATTTTATCAGTAAAGGAATGATTAAAAGTAGTGTGATTGAGACACAATGGGCTTGAGGATTTGTTGAACAAAAGCACCTCTCTATGGAATAAAGTGAATGAGGGTCATCATATACTTATTAATATTATTGATTGCCTAATGTGTGCTGAGCTAATCTTTCACATAGATTAACCAAATTAAACCTCACAACAAACCTATGAGATTGATACCATTATTCTCCCCATATAATAAAGAAACTCAAGTGAAAAAAAAATAAATAAAAAGAAAAAGGTTAAGTGACTTGTCTAAGTTCATATAGCACATAAGAGATAATGACAAAATGCTAACCCAAGCAGTCTTAATCCAAAGGGTTTGAGTAATGCTCACAAGACCCGCATAGCTAAATGTGCGAGGTCAGACACTTAAATTCATGAATTCATCCTAGAAAAAGTGCTACATACCTCATTGTTTAATATCACTATGGTTATTTTTGAAGTACTCCCCTTGGGAAGCTATGCACCAACACCAGTGCCTAGTCCACCTTTCAAAGCAATTTTGGAACTCTTTTTCTGGAATGGCCATCAGAGCTGTCATCCTATTACCCTTGCTGTCCTGAGTGTCATCAAAATGTCTTTCTTTCAATATTTCCTCTATCTTCAGACAACAAAAGAAGTCACTGGGGGCCAGATCAGTTGAGTAGGGAGGGTGTTCCGATACAGTTGTTTGTTTACTGGCTAAAAACTCCCTCACAGACAGTGCCATGTGAGTCGGTGCATTGTCGTGATGCAAGAATCATGAATTGTTGGTGAAAAGTTCAGGTTGTCTAACTTTTTCATGCAGCCTTTTTAGCACTTCCAAATAGTAAACTTGGTTAACTGTTTGTCCGCTTGGCACGAATTCATAATGAATAATCATTCTGACATTAAAAAAGGTTAGCAACATTATTTGAACAATTTCACAAACTTAATTGCCAGACCTTGTGTGTGTGTGTGTGTGTGTGTGTGTGTGTGCGCACGCGTGTGGGCATGCATGTGTGTGCATGTGTGTGAAAGAGATAGAATGAGACAGCTGGTATTGAAAACATTAATCAGAAAGTTTCAGAGTATGTACTTCTCTTATAGTGTTTATTCATCATTTTTACCCTCATAAACTGAAAATAATTTATTGTATTACTTCTTGAAAGTTACTTTCTCTTTGGTGCTAACAATTACAGTCAACTCATAAGAATAAATAATTTCTACATGAAAAAAATTATCATAATATGCGGATTTGAAAGTCTAATCTATATAGTTTCAATGCAATGTCTATCCCATAGATACAAAATAGAGCCCAGTTAATGTAAAAATTTAAATAAATCATTAAATGAGAATAAAAGAGTAAAATACAAACTTCAATTTTTTTCTTAGCAGAATACTTTATACTATAAATCCAATTAGTTATACTGAAAAGAGATTAATCAAATTCTATGAGCTTCAGGTTTCGCAACAATGACTGAATTGGGAAAAAAAAAATCATGCTCTCAAGAAAACACATCTCATCCTTAACGATTTTTCCAAACTAATTGTTCATTGTATTTAGACTGACAAGTGCTCTTTTTCAACTACTTCTCAGCTCTCAAATATTTCCAAGGTCACATACATATATGTGCATGCATGGACACATACTACACACACACACAATTTATCAGGTATTATTTAATGAAATACCTCATAATAAAACAACATGGTCCAGGGGAGGGCCAAGTGGCTCAGTTGGTTCAGAGCTCACTCAAGAGTTTGAGCTCTGAGCAGCAGCGGTTTGATGCCCGGCCCGAGCTGAGCTGCCAACAGGCGGCAGGATGGCTCAGCTAAAAAACAAAAAAAATAAAAATAAAAACAAAAAACAACATGGTCCATCGGAGAATTAACTTTTACCGAGAGCCAAGAGGTAAAAACAAATTAGACTTTACATACATAGAGAGAAAGGAAGTATATTTAGTGTACTTTGGAGCAGAGGGTTAAGGTACTGGATAAAAGTGCATTGAGTCACGAAAGTGCTCAGACTCAGTTGCCAAGTAACATGATAGAAGAAAGTGAAATTTTAAAGATGTGGAAACTAAAGTCATATTTTAATAAGTGGCCTGCATAAAATACAAATACAATAAAACAATTATTTCTTGTGTGGTGGTGAAAATGAAATTTGGAATTTGAGGTCCATCAAGAAACTTAGAAAGCAAATGTTCATTGCTATCTCTACGAAAGCTGTCTTTTGTACACAGACGTTATCCTAGTAACCCACTAGTTGCTCTGAGTTTTATGGCCAAATTTAAGAATTGACTTGAGATTTCGTCTCTTAAATTCATGAAGTCTTGGGGGCATGTAGGGAGCCCAAGTCTAAAGTATATATTATGTGCCTAAGGACAAGCACAAAGCTAATCTAAGATTTCAATTAATAGCTTGTGAAAAAAATAGGTTGTATTATCATACTCTAGCCACTTAACTGAATAACGATGCTGACATACCACCTGACATGACAGTAGGTGCTGTTTGAATGAATTAGAATTAGTACTTTCTCAAATACTTTCTTACAAAACATATCTATCTTTCCTCACATTGTGCAGTCCAACATTTTTAACATAGAAAATGTTTTATCTCCTGGAAATTATGCTTCTAAAGAATTGAATATTTAACATAGCAAAGCTATGCAAAACATAATCTATGATTTTTAATGCATTCACAGTTCAAGTCTTTTATCTTTTCATTTTCGTGAATAGAAGGAAAATAAGATTTTAACTACTTTTGTTCCTAATTTAAAGTGTGATAAGAATTTTTTGCTTCAAAACTGATTTGAGCTCTAAGCCATCACAAGTAGTATTGGCCCTTCTAGATGAAGCACAGATTGAAACTCATAAGGATAGGATATGTTTACTAGTGAAAGTGTTTAGTTAGGTAGTTATACAAAAAAACTCGCCTTCAAATCATCCAAATAAGTACTCAAGTTAACAACCAAAAAACCCATTCAGAGAAGGTCCAATTAAAGATGGAGTTTGAAGCGATAGTCTAAGCATAATGTTTCTGCTCTCAGGCTTGTATCACAGAACCACATGTCTTCAAGGCTTTATTTTTCCCAGCTTTAATATGATTCTTTGTCCATGCCCTTCGCCAGTTGGGGTGAATGTTATGTCGAGAATAAAATAAACTCAAGATCAGGTGAACTATGGGGTTCAACAGACCCAAAGGAGGTGGTCTCAGGCTTCATGGGGCTTCAGGCTTATAAAATGGGTCTATAAATGTAAGAACTAGTGGATTGATTGTATAAAAACCTCACAATAAAGAAGAGCAAAGGTGATTCCCAAACTGAAGTCTAACTGAAGACCAGAGATAAGTAGATCCCATAGGCTCTGTGTGGACAAGTTGAATTGTAGAAATCGAACTAAAATTGAGGGCATGCTTCATTTGTTGTATTTGTTTGGGTGTAACATATGTTTTTTTTAATTCACAAGGAAATGATTTTAACCTTTTTGAATCATTATCACTTGTATCATCATCATTTGTAAATGTTACAAACCTGATTGTATCTTCATCATTTGTAAATTCAAGCAATAAGTGACATCCTCCTAGGACTGTTTGCAAGATCAAGTCAGATAATACATGAAAAATGCCCAACATATTTTCTAATTTAAAGTAAGAGTTTATAAACGTTAGCAACCATTATTACTATATAACAAATTTATTTCAGAATGTTTCTAATTATTAATAAACTGTCATCCACATTGAATGTAGCACTCTCTTATAAAAGTACACGTTTTTATTCTAATGCTTCTGACAAAAATTGACAGAATATGTTAAATCAAAGTGTCTCCTACAGGACTGTAAAACAGCTATATTGGTCTTTTTCCATTTTAGAAATCTCCCTTCCTGTTCCTTTTCATCTCATGAGTCGTTGTCAAACTACATGTAATTTCATCTGATAATTTTGTTCTTCTATTTGACCAATTCCAATGTTGGTTATGCAGTGTTTTTCTGGATGAGTGTCTCAGTTTTCTTTCTTTTTTTGCTGATACAGCTATGATTTTAGTGCATTTCCACCATTACCCATTGCTTAAGCGTAGTTTAATGATTCTGTCAATGCTAGAAGTAGTTCCTCCGTCCTTTGCGAGTTTAAAGCTCTCTGACTCTATCTGGTATTGCCCTTATTTTCTGCTCTAGTCTTATTTACCTGAGCTTTCTCTTTCCTTTTGAACTTGAGTCTCCATCCCCCACCCTAACCCCTTTTGCCTTTTTCTAACATCCTGCAAAAGTCAGTGCTGAAAACAGTTTATTGAGACTAATTTGAGCACAGCATTTTCCAAGCAGTAAATGGTGTGGAAAGCAAAGTTTCAAGATTCTTCACTTTCCAGTCATCTTCTCGGGGCTCTGGGAGATGTTTTTACATGGACACAGATTTTTATAAGGTTTGAAAATCTGAACTATTTTAAGATCTAATAACACTGTTGTGGCATTTATATGATATTACCAATAAAAAGTTGTGAACTTGAAAAAACAGAAATATATTAAAAACAGCTAAGCTAGAGGAGTGATTCTCTTTTTTTATTTTCTCCATGGAAATAATATCACAAAAATAGTGAACTGTGAAAATATATTAAAAGCATGCCACTAAAAATGAAGGTAAATAGTATTCATAGAAAAATTTCAGGAAGTTAATTAACATTTTATAATAATTTTATTAATTTGTGTTGTTAGTGGTATTAAACATTTTTAATGTGTAATATGATATGATTTCTTTTATCAAAATAATGAAATATTTAATATTTAAACCCGATTTTGTATTTGTAAATTTGTATTCTTTCCCTAGTCCCCAAGTTGTGTAAGTTTAAGGCCCCAAAAAACTTGGACCCTCATGTGGAGTATAGTGTGGGAATGGAGTCAATGGAATTGTAATAGATATGTATGATATCGGGAGTGAGGGGGCAGTAGATGGGGGCAGGGGAGTTGTCACTTTGTGAGGAGTGAAAAGAATAACTACTGCATTGTTTTGTACACCTGAATCTAATAATAATAATAATAATAATTTTATTATTATTATTATTAAAAAAAAAACTTGGACCCTCCTCTGAGGGTGGGGTGTACTAACCATGGTCCTTCAACTAAGTCAGAAGAATTATATTTTTTAAAAAGTTACTCAATTCGGAACATAGAAAACACTTTATGAACAATATCTAATGGGAACTTTTGTTGATGGGCTAAGTCAGGGAACTATGTGAAAAACTGAACAAGAAAAATAAAAAGATTCAACCTAGCTGGTTCTAAACAAATGGTGCTGTAAACCAGTCTTAGTTTCTTATTATTTTGTTCATTTTATAAAACCCAGAATCCACAAAAACAATGGATATTGTTTTCTTATTTTTCCCTCATTGGAAAATTTAATTTTACATCCTCAAAATATTTTTCATTCAATTTATTATTGATTAGTTTTTTTTCTACTACAGAGAGTATCCATTTCTACTACCTCCATATATGGTAAGAGAAGATTTGACTTTGGGCAGTGAACACACAATGCAATATACAGATGATGTATTATAGAATTGTCCACTTGAAATGTATAAAATTTTATTAGCCAATGTCACCCCACTAAATTTAATTAAGTAATGAAAAAAAGAGATTATCCAGCATGAAAATTTCAGAGTTTGAATAAATCTTGAAAGTTATCTAATCCAAATCCTAATCTAATAACTAAATTTCTACAGAATTTTTATCTAATAAATTTGAACACTGGTACAGATTTTGAAAGCATTAATTCTCCATGTAACCCATTGAATTTTGAGATCGATATATGAGAAAAACCTTCCACAATTTAAGTTGAAATTTTTCCTTCTGTATTTTCCACCCACCTATTTTTTTCTACCGTTTATAGTCCTGCCATTACATTTCAGTCCCTTCTCCATATAACGGACTATCAAAGTGTTGAGAATATTCATAATGTTACCCCTGAATCTTCTACACTTAGGGAATCATGCCAAAGAATTTCTACTATAAACAATAAGAAATCATATATGAGCAATCTATAGCTCCTTTACCAGCATGGCTATTTCCAGTTTATTGACACTCCTTAAAAAGCATGGTATTCAGAGCAGAACATAATACCTTGGCTGTGGTCTATTGAGAAAAATGATCATTTCTCTTGTGGATGTCCTGTGTTCTTGTTTTGTAGCAAAATAATTATTGAATTATCTTAAAGTAACCATTGGGTGCGGGGGGAGTCCCTGAATATTTCTCCATGCTCTTTCAAGATCCCTTGTGAAATCATGTAGTTGGTTGGAGGGCTCCTAGCAAAGGAGCTTTCATGCATTCCTGTTAATTATAGTCTATTAGAGAAATCCACTTGACAAGAAACTAAGGGTGACTTATGGCTAACAGCCAGCAAAGAACTGAAACCCTCAATCCAAAAATTGTCAGTGAGCTGAAATCTGCCAACAACCACATGAGCTCAGAAGCTGACCTTGAAAGTTGACCTTTCAGATGAAACCTTATCACTGGCTGATACCTTGATTGTAGTCATTTGACAGAATCTGAAGTGGGGTTGCCAAATTTAGAAAACAAGAGAGAAAGAAATAAACAAAAAGCAAGATGTCCAGTTGAATTTATATGAAACATAAATATATATATATATATATATATACACACACATATATATAGTATAAGTATGTCCCATAAGCTATTTGAGACAAATACACTAAAAAAAAAAACAAAACCCAAAAACAATAAGTAGTTTATTTGAACTTCAAACTTAGCTGGTGTCTTGTATTTTATCTTGAATTTAGCCCTACCCTAAAATAAAAGAAGCTAAGCTCACTAAACTCCTGACTCAAATTATGTGTGAGATAATAAATGCATGTTATTTTGAACCACTACTTTGTGGGATAAATTGTGATGGAGTGATAAAGAGAAAATTACCACATCATCTTGTTAAATTTTAGCTCATTTTCCAACCAATCAAATTTATTTTGGATCTTGAGTGTACTGTACAATATACTCTTTCAAATTTCTTGTTCAAACATCCATTTTCAATGTTCATATAAGTTGGTTAAAAATAAATTATTACAGAATAGTTGACAGCAGACACAATATGTCAGTAGAGAATTCTCTATCTGTTGGCACTAATTAATTATATGAGCACAGTTCTGTTACTGAGATTTAGCCAGCTAAATATGTATTTAATTTACTTGGTGTTTTCTCCAAATTTATTTAACTTTCTAAGAATAAATGAAAAGATCCCTTGCATAAAAATTGCTAGAGTCCAGTTATATTTTGACTAGTTGACCTACTTATCATCAGCATCAAGGATGAATTGTTTGACTTGTTTCAGATCACTATTTCCTCCTTGAGATGCTCACAAGCAGGAGGTGAATACACAACCAAGTTAGAATTTATCTCTTTTGAATATTAAGGTCATCGATCTGTAAAATATAGATTGAAAATAAGAGTAGCAGTCATATATAGTTGACCCTTGAACAAAAAAGGGCTAGGGGTGCACACCTCCTCACTGTCAAAAATCTGTATGTAACTTTAGACTCCCCCAAAACTTAACTACTGTTGACTGGGAGCCTTACTGATAACATAAATAGGCAACTAATTAACATACGAGGTCTGATGATTAGGTTCACAAACTTGCCACTGTGCGCTTACACTGGCAGCACTACACAAACAGCTCAGTGAGATTTTATAACCTTGGTATATCTGTGTCTCACAGCTGTGCTCGTGTCAATGTGTGGTAGTGTCTTGCTGAGTGACACTCGTTGTTGCGTGTTTTTGTGTGCTGTCGCAAGAATGTCTGAGCTTGAATTAGAGCAATGAACAAACATTAAATTTCTTGTTAAACTTGGCAAGAGTGCAAGTGAAATCAGGGACATGTTAGCCCAAGTTTATGGGGATAATGCCCTGGAGAAAATGGCAGTGTACAAATGGATTAAACATTTTTCTGAGGGGAGAGAATGCATTGCTAATGAACAGAGGTCTGGGCAGCCAGTAACAGTAGAACTAAAGAAAATATTGTAAAAATTCATTGAATTGTGCATCAAAATCATTGGCTGACTGTGAGAAGCATAGCAGGTCAACTAAACAGCAATAGAGAAACAGTTAGGAAAATATTAACTGAAAATCTTGGCATGAAAAAGGAGTGTGCAAAAATGGTCCTGAAGGAGCTCACCAATGAACAAAGGAGAGTTGAAGTTTGCCAAGACCTTTGAGAGAGGCAAGACGAAGTTTTGGGCCATGTTATCACTGGTGATGAAACATGGATGTACCAATACGACCCTGAGACAAAGTATCAAAGTGCACAATGGAAGTCAGCCAATTCTCCTTGACCGAAAAAGTTGTGTCAGTCCAAATCAAGAGTCAAAATGATGTTTTTTTTTGATATCAGAGGGATTGTTTGTTATGAATTTGTACCAACTGGACAAACAGTTAACCAAGTTTACTATTTGGAAGTGCTGAATAGGCTGCAAGAAAAAGTTAGATGAAAACAACCTGAACTTTTCCCAACAATCCATGGCTCTTGCATCACGACAATGCACCAGCTCACACAGCACTGTCTGTGAGGGAATTTTTAGCCAGTAAACAAATAACTGTATGGGAACACCCTCCCTACTCACCTGATCTGGCCCCCAATGACTTCTTTCTTTACTAAAAGATAAAGGAAATATTGAAAGGAAGACATTTTGATGACATTCAGGACATCAAGGGTAATAGGATGACAGCTCTGATGGCCAGTCCACAAAAAGGATTCCAAAATTGCTTTGAAAGGTGGACTAGGCGCTGGCATCGGTGCATAGCTTCCCAAGGGGAGTACTTTAAAGATGACCATAGTGATATTCAGCAGTGAGGTATGTAGCACTTTTTCTAGGATGAGTTTGCAAACTTAATTGGCAGACCTTGTATATTTTATATGTTACATGCATAATATACTGTATTCTTAGAATAAAGTATGTTAGAGTAAAGAAAATGTTACTAAGAAAATCGTAAGGAAGAAAAAATAAATTTACAGTACTTATTGAAAAAAACCTGCACATAAAAGGACCCATGCAGTTCAAACCTGTGTTGCTCAAGGGTCATCTGTATTTCAAAATCTCAGATATTTTCAACACTGCATGAACATCATTAATAATGGTTTAGAAATATAATTTGTAAGATTTCTCCCCCTTATCTACTATTAAATTTCATTCCTCTGAGAGAACACCCAGTGTGGGAAGAGCTAGTTTAAAAATAAATAAATAATTGTCTTTGGCTTCTTGAACTTTCTAAGAATTTGGTACTATTTACCCAAATAAATCTAAGATTTACTTGTCTTTATGAACTGGATTTTAATTTTATTACCGTTCTTCACAATTCCTACTCCTCCCTCCCCCCTTCCACCCAGTAAGTGAGAAAGCTTTCCCCTAATTAATTTCTCCATCAGATACTTTCTGACAAAATATGTTCTACCTTATTATGGATGGTTCAAAAAACTGAGAATGGTTTCAACCACAAAGCCAAATACATTACAACTGTGATTCATATGCTATAAATCATTTAATTCATGAATCATTAACTTACTAACTGAACTGCATCATGAAATATATTTTTCTGCAATGAAGTTGGAAATTTTTACTATGCATTAATAAGATGTTAAATTAAATGTAAAAGAAAACTAATCTCTGATAGCATTTCAGGGATAAGCCAAGTGATGTTAAATGAGCAAATTACTTCAATATGCATTTCTATGAATATTTCTAGAAGTAGTTTATGATTTCAAGCATTGGGGTGCAGAGAAGATTCAAGAGCAAGTGCTGAAACCCAGATTCCAGGCCTAAATCAAGAGATTTTTACTCAGTTGTTCTGGAGAATGAACCAGATATATAAACTTTTAATCAAGAACCAACAGAGATTCAAATGTTTGTTCTCACTTTGAGAATACATATTGTATGTCCTTCACACTTTTCACAATTTTTCAAGAGAAAAACACAGTTTTTATGCGAGATGGAGCTTTCATTATTTCCTTGTGTATCTGATGAAAAGGAAGCCAGAGAAGTTGTATATGGGAGGTGGGGTTGGGGGGGGGGAGTGGTCATAGTAGCTTAGTAAATGATTTATTTGAATGAACCTGAGTGCAAGGCTCAGTCTTACCTGCTTTGGGATTCTGACCCTTTTATTCTTTCATATGCTTTTTTGGAATTGAATAAACACAACAGTTGTGTTTATTCTAACTCTTACATGCCCTTTGCCACTTTGGATTTGGAGGGACACTTGTTCCTTGTAAGGTCTACAGAATCTAAAAAATTGCCAAAGAATACTAATGAAAAAATTGTGGAATCCTTCCCCTTATTGTGCAGGTGGAGGTCAGCAGAGAAAATCAGACTAATTTCTCTCACAGATCTATGCCCTGCAGCCCAGTTCTCCTGTTAATTGAAGAAGCCATAACATTTTTTTGCACTAACTCTGTCACTTTCCAACACTATTTTCAAAATATTCTCATTCTACTCTTTCCTGAATGCCCTGCTCCTCTGAGTCTCATGCCCTCCCCCATTCTCCACAGGGACATCCCATGTGACCATCAACTTTGACTCACTAAAGTGTTGCTAGTAGGCTCGCAGGATCCTTATATACACCCCAGTTCCACCCCCAACCTGGGTGGGTTCAATGGCTACATGACTGGCTTATCTAGAACCACATCTTCCCACAGCTTTGATCTTCATCCCACTCTATTTCATACACTTGTTTCTATTCTCAGGTCCTGGGACTTGCCATCATCTGAGGATTTAGATGCCTCTTTCTTATCCTGAAAATCCTCTGATGTCACCTGTTCTAAACAGCAAAATGTGTAAAATAAATTACAAAATTAGATAAATACGAAGAAAACAGAATTGGGGCTTGGTTAGGCTGCGAGACAGCATGAATGTATAATGTCTCAGGAAACAAGAATTCTCAGTAATCCCAAAGAATAAATACTTCTAATTCTATAATACTGTCATCAAAGAATATTCTTACATTATTTTAATCCTACTAAGATTATTAAAATTTAAGTTGTATGGTAATGCTTGGGAAATGTGCTACATGCATTGAAAATAATGTGTATTCTGTAGTTGTTGATTATAGATGCCTAATAATCCCAAACATACTATTATAATGGATATTCTCAAAGATAGAATCACACATTTTTAAAGAAGTCTAAGTAAAAGTTCCCCTCCATTAAGAATTTTCAACTTTGCAGAAAAGTCTACATGACTAGATTGAAAATCAAGAGATTTTTTCCCCCCAAGACAGTGGTAAAAAATCTAGTAGATCATTATTCTTCACAATCCAGGGCAGAAATTAAAAAATAATAATAATCTTCAAGTCATATAGTTATAATACCTCATAATTATTAAAGTTATTATCTCCTAAGAGCTATACTAACCTTTTTAAATGCAATAACTTATTTTCTCAAATGTCCAGCTACCTACTCAATATTTTCACATAAATGCCTTACTGTCCCAAACTTTATACACTCGAACTGAAGAATTTGAATTCTATCACCAAACCTTTCTCCCTCATCCCCCAATTCCTATATCATTAACAGATACCACAATTGACTCAGTATTTATGACATCACTCTAAAGGTCAACTGTCCTCTTCCAGTAATTATTAAGATAAGTAGAGATTTAAATTTTCAGTAAGAATATAAGTGATTTGAACTTCAGTATCACCAACTGCACTCACTCACAAATTAAACATGTCATTGTTATATGCAACAAGGATATATCTCACAGACATTTTGCTGAGCAAATGCAGCTTTGCATAACGATTACACATTGAATACCTGTTTTTGGAAATCCTAGAACAAAATTAATCTACTGTGATTGAAATTAGAACAGTGGTTGTTTTCCCACAGGGGCAGTATTGACTGGAAAGGGTGACAGGAATACAGTGTGGATTGTAGAACAGGTTTCATAACTTGGTTGCCTGGTATAATTCACAGGTATGTATAATTTTTAAAACTCAACTGACTGTATATTTAGGAATAGAACTATGTCAAATGGCAATGTCTTTTAAAAAAGAACTCTTGAGGTCACTCCTACTGTACTACTTCTTATAAACTTGTCATTGGCCCAAGGCAAGTTTGTTGTCCTCTGTTACAACACAGTAGTTCCTTTTACTAATCTACTGATTTTTTTCTTCTTAAATTGTTGATCTTTTAATAGAGAAATAGAGTTTTCTTCTTCTTTTTTTTTTTTTTTAGCTGAGCCATCCTGCCACTTGTTGGCAGCTCAGCGACAGCTCAGCTCGGGCCTTGAATTGAACCTATGACCCTGTTGCTCAGAACTCACACTATTGAATGAGCTCTTAACCAACTGAGCCACTTGGCCAACCCCTAGAGTTTTCTTCTTTTAATTCATATTAAATCCACCCTATATTCTAAGAAAGCTATTATGTGCTAATTCACTGTTAGGTACCAATAATTCAGTTACAAATTAGACAATTTCACTGTTTACAAAGAGTTGGTAGTCCAGAAGAAAATAAATATGCCCCTCGTAAATGGAAATAAAAATCATCTATGCAATGGATAACCATTAACCATACCCTAACTCAGTTATATAATGCTAATAATTATGAAAACAATGATGTATCTGAAGTATAATCATATCCTTGGCAATGATTAGTTTGACGCTGCACTTTCAGATAAAACCAGGCTCCTACAACCAGAAAGATTATCTAACTGGGTTAAGTGAATATTCCTATAAAATCAGGCATTTGGTGCTTAGTTTTAGATAAACAAGTTGTTGATAACTGTGAAGGGACTTGCCAGTTTAATAGCTAATTTTACATCGTTTCTTGTTTGGTAGAAGAAGACATGCAAATCCTAGGTCAGAGACAAAGGGATATAACACACAGAAATAGCATGAGAGAGCTCACAAGCATTTCATTGTTCTGGTTCCCTGAGCCTCACTCAACTCTTACGGAACAACACAAAGACATCCAGGTGACACTTGCACACATACTGGGTTGAGTTACAGGAGAGAAACTGAGAGCATAGGAAATGTGAATCTTATACAATAGTCAGTAAGCATGCCTATCCTGGGTTTAGAATACTGGGTGGTAAGTAAGCATTCCTTCTATTTGCTCCAATGGGAGACACTTTATCTTTAAAATTGATCAGAATACAAACAATCTTTGTAAAGATAATGTAAACAATGTCTGTTAATGTCTCTGTTCACAACTTGTGCAGAAGCACTAAAGACTCATGCAGAATATTCTTGTAAAATAAGTCAGACATCCCTGGATTGCTTGAAAAATACATTCTTATACGTAGCATGGTATTTAAGTAACTGTATTTCAGGATTTCAGAATCACCCTCTCTGACATCTGTCACTGCAGATGATTCTACAAGTGTACTTTCTTTCTGGGCAGAGTCAAATGGGTATTTCAAAAAAGGCTCACTAGCTGGTAACAGCATATTAATACTATTGCCAAATGTCATCTGAAAAACTTTCTTAGCGTTGTGCAACTCACCACTGGTGCCAAACTATTAACACCAAATGTTGGTATCATCAAATGTGTCCTTATTTATGCTGAGCTGTATTTACATTGTCCCCAATTTGCATGTATTTGACTAAGAACCCAAGAGATGAAATCAGTATAAAAGCATGTGAATATAATTAAATTATTTTCTTCAAATGTTGACAATATTAATTCATATATTTATATGTACTTATTTTGTTAGACAGTATTTTGAGTGCAGATCCTGTATAAAAATTTAGTTTTAGTAACTAGAATGATTCAGATAGTCCTACTTCAAGATGACTCAAAAATTTTCATTCATTCATCCATCCATCCATCCATCCATTCATTCATTCATCCATCCATCCATTCATCCATCACATAGTTATTATTTTCTTGCTATCTGTCTGGTACTAGATATAAAATGCACTGCCATTGACTTAAATTAATTTTCAGTTTATTTTAAAGGCACCTATTACAAAAATCAGAAATTAGAACTAAGCACAGTGAGTCCTTTGCTAGAAGTGAGCACAAGATGCTAAGCAGACTTGAAGGAGGCTAATCTAGATAATTACCCTGGTAGATATTATTACTGAGAAGAGACTTGTTGGATGATTAGATAAACCAATAATACAGGAAGAAGGATGTCTTGATTGAACAAACATCAAGTGTGAGAACATGCAGTTATATAGTAAGCATGGCACCTTTGCACAAATTCAAGTACATAGTTTGTTTTTACTGGAAAGCAGGATATATGTATTTTAAAACATGCAATATATAGAAAGGGACCTTGCCATATATGCAAGGAGTTTTTAATTTCATTCAAATTTAACTTGAAGATAATAAGAACTCTAGAGGGTTTAATTCAGAGAGTAGCATGGTATTTGGGTGAGACTGAACAAATTTGAGGATGGAGTGGAAGGCTAAGGTGAAGGCATGATGGTGAAATTGGAGGCTGCAGACATGCTGTATAAATTTAAACCAAGTTAGAAATGAGAAGTGAGGATGTAAAATGATGTATCACTTTGAAAAACAGTATGACAGTTCTTCAAGTGGTGAAACAAAGTTACCATATGACCCAACAATCACACTACTACTTATATACTCAATAGAAATGAAAACATATGTCCACACAAAAACTTTGACACAAATGATTATAGCAACATTAATTATAAGAGCCAAATGTAGAAACAATGTAAATGTCCATCAACCAATAAAGGAATAAATAAAATATGGGGTATCCATGCAACGCAATATTATCTGACCATTAAAAAGAAATGAAGTACTGGTATGTGTGACACTTTGGATAATCCTTGAAACATTATGCTGAGTGAAAGGAGACCATCACAAAAGTCTTAATATTATATAATTAAATTCATATGAAAATCCAGAATAGGGAAATATAGATAGGCTAAAAGTAGATTAGTGTTTGTTTAGGGCTGAAGGTGACAGAATAGGTGGGTGATAAATTTCATAATGTTTACTTATGAGGTGGTGAGAATTTTTAAAATTTACTGTGAAGATGGTTGCACATACCTGTGAATACACTAAAAGTCATAGAATTGCACACATTAAATGGGTGAATTATATAGTAAATGAATTATTCTCAATAAAGCTGCTTAAAAGGAAGAAAATAAAAGAATGATGAGAACCCGAATAAAGACAATAGTATTAATAATGATGAAAAGAAAATTGAGAAAATTGGCAGGTGTAAAGAGCTTTATGGCCAGTGAATTTCTTGGCTGGTGGAGGGTTGGGGTGGGAGAGTGAGGAAAAAGAACAAGAAGGTATCCTCAGTTAATGTCTTGAGAAGTGACTGAGTGACAGGGATTCCAATTATTGAAAAAGGCTCTAGAGCAGCGGTTCTCAACCTTCCTAAGGCCATGACCCCTTAATACAGTTCCTCATGTTGTGGTGACCCCCAACCATAAAATTATTTTCGTTGCTACTCTATAACTGTAATTTTGCTACTGTTGTGAATTGTAATGTAAATATTTTTTTGTTTTCTGATGATCTTAGGCGACTCCTGTGAAAGGGTCATTCGACCCCCAAAGGGGTCGGGACCCACAGGTTGAGAACCGCTGGTCTAGAGCAACACTGTACATGGTTAGAGGTAATATAATAATATATTGGGCTGTCGGAAAAGTCATGACATATTTTTTTAATGTTTTTCGTTGCAAAAATGCGTCCTGACTCTTCCGACAACACAATATAATTGGTTCTTTGGTTTAGATGTTGCATTTCAGCTGTTTGTATGATATATAATGAGAATCACCAGTAGGTTGTTTAACATAGATATATAACTTAAGATGGATCTATGCTATAATTGTAGATTTGTGGGTCACCAGTGACCAGGTAGATAGTAAAACCACAAGTATAGCTGATTTCCCCAGAAATAATATTTTGAGAGATGTAAGTAAAGATAATGAAATTCCAGAGGCGGCCGTGATGGCAGGTAGTGGAAGAAGGGCTTTGCAAACATTATTCTGCAGCTCAGTCCAGTTTAAATAAGATTGTGTATTAAATGAGACATAGTTTTCAAATATGAGAGTAGGTGGCACAGATCACCTGAGTCTCATGAAGTCATAAGAAAAGCCCAGACTATAAAACAGTTAAAATAGCTACTCTGTTCAAGGCAGAGCAAGTAAGCATGAACGTTTGACTGTTTATATCCAACTCACAGTTGGAGATGGGTTGCTCGTTGCAATTTTCTGGGACTCAGAGATCAAAGTGTGAAAATACCTGCTTATTTTACTTAGGAGAGCTTTATGCTTCAGTTAGAGGTCAAACAAGCAGAACTGCAATGAATATGACGCAATGAATGATTTATTATAGGAATTAGGACCACACACCTGTGGGAGAATCTGAGGGAGCAAAGGCCTGACAGTGGAAGCTGGAAAATCAGAGAAGACAATAATCAGCTTCCTGGAAGCACCGAAGCTGCTGAAAAGTCAGCGCTTGCAAGGTAACATGGGAAGGGAGATTTGCTAGCTTCCAGAATGAGAACAGAAAGGAGAACTGGGGGAGAACAGAAAGGAGAACTGGGAATCTGCCACATCATCTGGTGATGGACATGGAGGCTAGGAAGAAGAGCTGAGCTCAGAGTGAGGGTGAGGGAGGACACGCTAGTAATCATTAGCACCTGTGTCTGTCTTTCACCGCATGGGATCAGCACAACCTTTCGAGAGTAAGCTGCCATTTCACTTCCACCTTCCATGTCCCATGCAAATCTCTCTAGGACAACTTCTATTCAGGGAAGTGATTTCTAAAAAGCATATCTCCAATTTAGGTAAATTGACACAGAACAAAAATAGCACGGCGACAGTGACAACAGTTGAAGACAGCCTCTCACTGAACAATTAGTTAACCCAAGTAATGTTTATTTTAATCACATCATGTATTTATTTTTTTAATTTATAAGAACTTTTTTTTAGCTCTTTGCAGTGTTTTAAAGTATGAAACTTCTTTTGGTCAGAGGATAGCAATAAGAATTTTATTAAAGCATATCTTTGGTTTCCTGAAGTGTCTCTTTTTCTATTTATTTCTGTTTTGTTTATTCTTGCTATTTTTGTTTGTTTTGTTTATTTTGTTTTACATTCTGTATCAATTCATTTTGCTCATGCTATTTATTTTTCCCAAATTTACTATGATCTTTCAGTTTAGTGTTCCTATTTACAGTACACGAACTCTATTTTTAGGATAAGAGCTGACACAGGTTTCTCTTGCAGGTACACAAGACTAACATCAGCCTTAAATGGAAATACTAGTTATTACTTCCATTACATGGAAAGAGTCCTATGGGACTTTATAAAGAGAATACAAAACAGCCGGCAAAAGAAGAAAGCCTTTCTGTTAAAATAGGGAAATGATAGTGCTGCAGCCTTTATTCTGCTGTTCTCTTCTGCCACAGCACTCTCTCTAGGATCTGTACCTAAACACATCTCTCTCCCTCTGTAGAGACCAATTCTTAGGCTTTAGCCACTCCTGCTAGCAATTCAATTTTCCCTGAGAAAGGAACACTATTAACCATCTACTTGAAAACATGAACAGCTATAAAAAATTATTTTAGTAATTTCTCCCTGATTTTGTCAAGTTTTTTACAGATCACAGTTTAACCCAAAGTTTCCCTAAGAAAGTCCACACTCTTTAGTATATATGTTCTCCACCTGTTGGATTTCATGTTTGCTTTCTCTCATATAGTTTTAAGATTTCTGGGTCATTGATGGCACACGTGACATTTGCATAACACTGTTACAATGTAATTTTTTAAATTATTTACTTTTAATTTATTGCCAAACAAAACACTTGGTAAGTGTAGATGTGTGTGCTGTCATATTTAAACTGAAGAACACTGTTGGACTTCATAGCAATACCACTCTTACCCTTGGGAAATTTGGGGTACTTGGCCCAAGCCCCACACCATGAACCTATGCTTTAGAATGTCTTTCCTGAAAATTTTTAGCTTCCTTCTCTATTGTCTGGGACCAGACGGAATGGAAGAGCTGTAAAGACAGTGTTCCTGGAGCCTGGACAAGACCCACATTGTCTTGGGTCATCATTTATAGCCATTGGGAAGCTTCCTAACTCTTTATCCCAAGTCACCACACATGGGACCAAGGTGCCCCAGAGACCTGGTAGTTGGCCACATTCTAGAAAGGCAGTCTGGTGAATGAATCACTCCCACTGAGTTGCTTATTTCTTTTCTCAGATTAATTAGGGTTCAGAGTGATTTCAACATGGTGATTTTAGATGACTGTTGCTCACACTGGACACAAAATAAGCTCAGGGATCTGGGATACCAACGGTACACCACTGATTTCCCATCTATGGGTCAATACCTGGGTTTTCATCTACCCATATTCCTACATTACCTTGGTAGTGGCAACAGTCACCTTTCATCCCTTGCAAGCTCCACATCACATGTCAGGCAGTTTTTAGGGATGGCCTCTCCTTTGTTCTCAAAAGGGCTTTGGGGGCCTTTCCTCTGCAGTGGCAATGGGCCGCTCCACTTAATGTCCTCTCTTGCCTCTGATCCATCTGGAAATGTTTTCCTCTCGTGGGAGGATCTTAAGCCTTACAAAGGAGGGAAAGACAAACAAAATCGTGGAAAAACAGAACCACTCTTATCACTCCATCAATGGACACCTTGACTGTCCCTTCTGCTGTTGGTGATGTATGGAAGGCAGAGGTGAAATCAACAATGAAAGGGATCACATTCAACAATGCAATGACACTGGCCTAAAGGATTTAAGATGTTGGAAGATGATTTATTCTACCTTTACACAAGAAAATTCTAAACAGAAAACATGAATAGAAAATGAATTATTGCTCACATTTTTCCACATACTCAGGCCAGGACCTTCGTTCATGGTCATTATCAACAAAACACAGTAATAAACTTTGTGAGCATCACTGGAAGCCAATATTCATTGGTAGCATGAAGAATGATGTAGCATCACATGGAATGATGTAAAAAGCATTAAATAAATGGTATTAGAGAACAGCAGAAGCTAAAGGCCTATATTGTTTTAATAAAAACAATTTCCGAAGAGCCATGTAATTGCAGATAATACCAGTTAACTGCTTTCTTCCCATGTGTATTAGTTTGCTAGGGCTGCCAAACAAAGTACCACAACGGAAATGTATTGTCTCGTAGTTCTGGAGGTCGGAAGCCTGAGACTGAGGTGTTTGTAGGGGCATACTCCCTCTCAAAGCATTAGAGAAGGATCTCTGCTACCCCTCTCAGAGTTTCTGATAGTTCTTTGGCTTGTGGCAGCATACCTGAAATCTTTACATGGTGTTCTCCCTGTGTGCATGTCTGTGCCCAAATTTCCTCTTTTTATAAGGATACCAGATATATTGTATATCAGTGGTCCACCCTATCCCAGTATGAGCTCATCTTAACTAATTACATCTACAACAGCCCCATTTCCAATTAAGGTCATATTCTTGAGATACTAGAGGTTAGGGGTTTAATATTTTAATGTGGTTAATGTTATTCAACCCATAACATCACGTGTTGGGAGACATGAAATTATCTAGCAACAGCTCAATTAACCATAAAGGACAGACAGGATAGGTTTCTGGACATGAACAGTATGAGATGGTATCTGGGCACTATGGAGGACATTAACGTGTCAATTATTATAACTGTTCACTGAAAAATCAAGATACCTCTTATGGGCCAATGAATTTTATAATAAATGGGCAAATCAAACTATTTATGTAGACAAAGACCCAACCAAAAAAATATTTTTTCTGAAATCCAGACACCCTGAAGATAGCCCTAATTGATGATATCCTTTACATTTTTCCCTCACACTTAGGATTTTTATTCTTACTTTTTTAAATCAACCAATTTATGTTTGTTTGTTTATTTTCTTTACTGACAGTTTGATGAAATACTTTGGAGTGAGTACTTGCAATCTGTGCCTGGTTTGCCATTTTTTTAACTAGAAGACTGTAGTTAGCTTTTACCAAGCTCATTTAAACGCATCTAATTATCAGCCTATTTTAGTTCCAAAAATATAGTTACAGAATAAGCTATTTCTTGAAAAAGAATTAAAGTTGGCATCTCACATGAGATATGTACTTAACTGACTATCCAAATTACAATATATGTTTCACTGTTCTCTTTCAGATACATGCTGCTTACAAATATCTTAAGTAAATATTGTACAATAGTACCAATAGGAAAGGGATAATGTGCTGAAGGAAAGTTAGAAGATTGAATATTTTGCTTCTTTTTCAGTCTAAATTTTAAATTTGGGATAATGAAGTAATAAGTAGGATTATAAAATGTGCTATGGCATCATTTAATAGTTACCTCAAGAATAGGACTAATGGCTTAGGAAAATACAATATACAATATTTCAGTATTTTTTAAGTGTTTAAACCTATTAATCACTACTTCTGAACCTATAATTACAATGGAAACCACAGTTTGAATAACAACTTCAAACATTTGTTTAGAGCTAAGTTATTATGTTCCACAAAAATGTATGGTAATAAATTTCTATAATAAACCATAAATCAAATTTGATGTTTTAAGGAACCTAGTGATAAATGTGCTTACTATTTAAATAGCTTCTTCTCTCACTCTCCCCTAATGTTTTGGGTGTTTTGAGGGGGATTAATGGTAATGTGTCTTTTGCTGTAATAAGTTTCTTTTTAATTGAAACATTCACCATATTGTTTGATCACACCTCATATGTGGAATGCCATTTAAGAAAATGTGTAAGAAATTACTACATACAGTTTAAGTGCCCAGTTTGATTTTTATTCTAAATTTTTTAAAAGAAATATCATTTTTAATAAGGAAGGATTCTTCCTGTCTTTATAAAAAAAGTTAATTTATTTTAATGTAAATATAATTACTCTTAAAGTATTGTTTATATAATATTAGTGTATAATTATATAAAAATTTTCAAATGAAGAAAAACCTTGCCAGGTTTTTTGAACAGTTTTAAACCCTCAGATAGCTCTTGTTGACAAGCCCCTTTTACAGAGTAATTGTGGCATCTTGCTTGAGTGGAGTACAGCATTTGGAATGTCTGTATGTGTATAAATTTGGAAGGTTCAAATTGACAAGATGCTTGATGACATGTCAAGAAATATTTGCAAATATTTCTGGTGTCAGCACAATTCAGATTCAAATAGGAATTTGTCTGACACAAGACCATTTATATGTAAACTAGTAAATAAATGGAAGGAGAGGAAAGAAACTACATGAGATTTGTTACTCACTGCTGGATTTCAGAGTAATCAGTAAATACCCTCAACAAAATGAGCACTTGTCATAAAATAAACAAATGCAGAGCATTTTGGCTATCCATCCATGCCAAAAGAGGCACAATGATTGTGCAATTAAAACCATCATCTGGAATATATATGCAGGTTCTTTCTAGTGAGTTAATTATTTGTGATCCCAGTACCCATTTAGGTTGTAGGAGTGTTTATCATTTGCTCAAATTTGATTAAATTTGCTCCAACCTAGTCATTGACACTGATAGGATTTCTCTTGCTTTCCTTCTTTGTTGCTTAATTAAATTAATTGGAATGTGGCTTGACATTTAATAACAGATATCTTGAGGAATGAAAAAATATATTTAAATTTTCCCATAACAGAGGACATTGAGAAATTCCACTCAAGCATATCCAAGTAAAACTTAGTACTCGGTTATTAAATATTTGTTGAATGAATAGAGAGTTGGAAATTATATAGCTATTAATATGAATTAATTTGTTTGGTTAAATTTTGTTTCCTTTCATCCAACTATTAGTCATACCCTCAAAAGCCCTGGTTTGAAAACTACTATTTAGAACACATTACCTTCATTACCCTCAAATTGTCACTGTAAAAGTTTTAAAAGAAGGTTTCATTTGCATGCCTATTTCCTCTAAAATAGTAAGAAAAATCAATATTCATTCCTTCAATAAACATTTATCTGGAATCTATTATATGCAAATATGTGTTGAGCTAGGCTAAGGTATGCTTCAATAAAAAAATAATACAAAATAGTGGCTTAAATAATACAATTTTTCAACTATACAGGAAGATTTCTCTCTATTGAACCCCTATTGGAGCCTTCCCTTCGGAGGCTGCTATAATACCCATTATCTCAAAGTATTTAAGTCACTGTGGCAAACAAAAAAAGAGAACTGAAGAGCTGGTCTCAGCAATTAACTGTTTTAACCTTGAAAGCACTACATTAACAAATCCTGGAGAATCCAATGGAGGATAAGAAACCATATGGACCAAAGATACGTCAGCCCAGTTTTCCCAGCCAAAATTTCAGACCTTTGGGTCAACCAAGCCAAGAATAGCAAAGCTAACCTGAAGCTGATCATAGAGATATGAGTGAGTCCTTCTGAGACCAAAAAGACCACCCAGCTGAGCCCCACCTAAATTGTGAATTCACATAATCATGAACTAAGGAAATGTTGGGTTAAGCCAGTAATTTGGGGGCGGTTTGTTTCACAATAGCTACAAATGATACATGGTCAAACCCAGCTACAAAGGAATCATAAAAGCAATAATATATTGTGCCCAGAATATGGAGAAAAGAACTTTGGCAAATAGCTCTAGTGGGTACCATGAAAAGGTAGTGCTCAGCCCTTTTGGGGCACAAAAAACTTTAAGACAGAGTTCCTAGCCCTCAGAAGTTACATAATATTGGGTGGGAGACAATAGTGAATAATGAAACATAATACTAAACATAATATAATACAGTCATACATAGAATTACCCAAATTGAACAGGAAGACAGGTCTACTGTTTAGAAAACTTTCTTTAGCCATTCTTTAAGGATAGTGTACTAGCAACAAATTAGTTTCCCTTCATCGTAAAGTATCTTGACTTCTTCTGCATTCCTGAAGGATATTTTTGCCAGATATAGAATAGGCAGTGCTTTTCTCAGTTTTTAAAAAATGTTCTGCAATTTCCTTCTAGTCTCCGTGATTTCAGATGAGATGTTTGCTGTCATTCTAATTGTATGTCCCTATAGGTAGGATGCTGTTTTTCTCTGGCAGCTTTCAAGACTTTTTTTTTTTTTTTGGGAGGGTGGTCTTTAGGTTTTAGAAGTTTAATTATGAGGTGCCTTGGCATGAATTTCTTTG
>NW_017732679.1:4919-15398 GCF_001890085.2 Hipposideros armiger | reverse complement strand
CGTCCTCCACAACTAGACTGAAGAACAAAATGACAGCAACTTGTCTGTTCCCCTTCCCCCAATTCCCCAGCGCTGTTCCCATCCCCCAATTCCCTAATTTAAAAAATCTTTAAAAAATAAACAAATAAACAGAAGGAAATAATAAAGACTAAAGAAGATTTAATGAAGCAGAAACAGTGAAACAATAGAGAAAATCAATAAAACAAAAATTTGGTTGTTCAAAAAATCAATAGAATTATCCAAACTTGAGCTAGACTGACCAAGAAAAAAAGAGAAAATAATTCAAGTTACTAGAATCAGAAATGAAAGAGGGGACATTACTGTTAAATTTATGCAAATTTGAAAGATTATAAAGGAATACTATGAACAATTGCATGACAATAAATTAGACTGTTTAAATGCAATGGACAAACTCCTAGAAAGACATGTATTACCAAAACTAACTCGAGAAGAAAAGACAATCTAAATAAAATTTCTAAGGAATTCATAAATGCTAGTAACAGAAAAAAAATCTTTTTTCCCTAGAAAATGTGCATGATATAAGATTAAAAGAATCAATTGTAGTTCCTTACATTTGCAATGTAATTAAGAAAACAATCCTAATTACAGCATCACTGCTGGTAGAAATTAAAAAATGGTTCAGCCACTTTGCAAAACAGTTTCTCTTTTCCCCAAATGATAAATCCTGTGACTCAGCAGCTTCAAGCCTATGCATGTACCCAAGAGAAATGAAAACATATATCCACACAAAAACTCACCCATGAATGTGTATCATAGAATTATACATAATAGCTAAATGGTGGAAACTGCCCGAATGCCCGTCAACTGATGAATGGATAAACAAAATGCACTTTGAATACTTTAATTATATAGGAAACAACCATATTAGAGAGAAATTTTAAACTTTTGTGTCTTTGTTTTGCAAAAATCAGTTTGGATTTTGGAAAGAGGTTTTACGATGATGAATACACCCACCCCCGTCCCCTCCAAAAATTTTGTATTTAGTGCATCTCAGCAGCTTTTTAAAGACCTTAGGAACATGTCAGTTGATCTTCTCATTTTATAAGTATATAAAATATTTCTAGCTTTTAAGAATTAGTTTAGTGTTAAATCATAGGTTTATCTCGCTCACAAATTGTGAATAGAGTAGCACTATATTTGGAAATGCAAATATACTTCAATAAAAGACACAGTTGTCATCAAAGTAAAAGCTTGATTTTTAAGGCATAATTAATTACAATGTTCCATCAACAAGTGTTTTTCACACATCCCTTTTTGCAGTTTTCTTAAATTATATAATCATCAGTAATATAGTGTTTCAATGTAGAAATAAAAATTCTGCAGTGAATGCAGGAAAATAGAGGATAGATGGTATGTGCTTGTCTGAGTTAATGGTTTCTGTAATTTTATACAGCTGTTCAACCATCAGAGGCAGAGAAGAGATTTCATCTCTATGTTTCCTAAAAATATGTATATTTGAAACCTGGGTTACATTCAAAACCATTAGATTTGTTAAGACTGATTATCAAGAGACATAAATTTACTTTATTATAATAAAAAATAGAGGAAAATGTCACCACTGATGAACTTGCTGAAATTCCCCTTGTGAGAAAAAAAAGGGTGTGCTTGCTTGATTGCTTCTATATAGACATTATGCTACATTCTGAGCAAATGGCAGCTATCCCATAGATCATACAGAGGGCATGTTTAAATGGTTTGGAATATAGGCTTCCCAATGACAGAACTGGGGTCACCCCAGACTTGACTACATAATTCATCTGAGTCTTACTTTCCTTAATCCTAAACTACCTACTGTGTAGGCTTATTGAAAAATAGCAGATCTAAAGCATGTAGAATAATAATTGCTGCCATGTTGAAAGTGCTCTCAGTGGCTGCTGACTCAGATCTTTCTCGTCAAAGACCGAAGGAGGGCTGAGATTTTTTAAAAGGGTTTGAGGCATGGGACTATTCCTAGCTGTTAATTCTGTGAAATTGGGAAATTCATACAGCTTTTTGCTTTTATAATTGAAAGAAATAATGTATGAAATCACTTTTTACACTTTATAGGAAATTAAGGTTGTTTACTATGTACTATATAATGTGTACGGTATGTATTTAAGAAATTCACACTATTTTTTTATGGGCAATATTTGCAGATCAACTAGCCATTTTTCATAACAAAAGTTTTGTTTTCTTTTTCTTTTCTATTAAAGCCTTTATACATTTCTCCTCAGAATGAAGCATATATATTTCACCCACAAGAATTTGTCTCCTCATGGCATTTCTAAAAATTTTAAAATAAGAGCTGTAGTACTAATTGACTAATTAACCAGTGTTCTTTCAACCACTGGTGTAGCAAGATATTTTTGTCTATTATTATTTTCTAATCCTTAAATGCAATTTAAAACTATAATACATATCCTTTGAAAATGAATACACAGTGTTTTATGTTTTGAATCCCAAATAAGAACTTGTTCTAATTCATGCAATTCCTCCAGAATGGATGTTCACACTGACCTCAGTGTAGCCTTGTTTAGGTTATGCAAGAACATCATTCCTATTTATAGTGTTAAAACTTTCAGGAAAAAAAAAGTGTGTCTACTATAAATTAGCCAACATGTTTATGGGTCAAAAGAATCTATCAGTTAAAAAGTAAAACTGCCACAGTCCAAAGCCATATCCCATAATTGTTAACAGCTCGGGTTTTGGTGCCCTATACGCCTGAATACACATTGTGACTAAGCCTCCTGTTAGGTATCTGTCCTTGCACAAGTTACTTAACTCTGTATGTTTCAATTTTCACATCTGTACAATGGGCATTTTCCCAATCCCTCCCTCATTAAGTTTTACTAAATGTTTTACATAATGTTTGGCTTGCAATTAGTTAATAAATGTTAGAAGTGATGACAATGGTGATGATGATGATGATGATGATGGTGATGATGATACTTGTGATTTTTGGACTTGAGTTTCCTTTCAAATTGACTGATAATATATATAACACAACAGTTAAGAAATGACTTAAAACCCAGAAGCATGGGTTTTGGGAAGTGTTTCAATGAACTTGAGAATGTGGCTTTGGGGAATTAAGACTTCTAGAGAGTCTAGAAGTAACTAAAGGAGTTGGAGGCCTCAGTGTGGAAAATAAGGGAAAGATATTGACCAATAAGAAATGAAAATAAATCCCATTATATGTCATTAAAATCAGTGACTAGCTATTCTCAATAATATAAGACTAGTGAATTTTGATGGATCTAGCTCTCTCAGAAGACAACAGGCTCCTGGAAGGCCAAAGTAGAGCAGAGTATGGAAAGTGTGGAGCGGGAGTAGGAATCAGGAGTTAGAGAGGAAAAGAGAGACGGAAACAGAGAAATTGAGAAAATGAGGCAATTAGCGAGATTTTTTTTTATTATTTTGTCTTTCTGTTTCTGCTTTGTTCTCTTGTTTAGCAAGTGCAGTATGTAAGGACTAGCACTGAGGAAGAAGTGATGCCATTTTAAAAATACCCCAAACTAGATTTGGTGGAAGATCTGGTCAGAAAACTCTGGAGACTGGGATATCTAGAATGTTATTGATCTTAAATCTCTCTAAAATGTCAAATATTGTGGAGAACCACCCTAGGAATTCTCCAAGTACAATTTCTCATTTGAATATAAGAATTATATAATATGCATTCATTCATATCCACACGATAAGCCTGTGCTTATTCTGTTTTCAGATATTTCCAGATGGTAAAGAGGGAATATGCCACCTGGCATTAACCCATAAAGCTAATGGTCTGGGAAATTTCCCATAAAAAGATGCTGACAAGAGGTTAGCATAGAAAAATACAAGCTTGGTTTTTCAGGACTCTGATTTAGGGTTTTTTTACCAATTGGGCAGCATGATTATGCTGCCCTTTAACCTATGTTAATGTAACTAGAAGACATGTACTTTTTGTGTATGACATGACTCGCAGAAGAAAAGAGTAACATTCTCTCCTGGAGGCTGCAATGATGCAGAAAATTCAGAGACTTCTCCTACAAGAGCATTGGTCATACCAATATATCTTGATTGGGTCCTCTTCCATAATCTTTTTATTTGAATATTTAATTTCTGTTCTCATTGCCCTATGCCATGTAGCATTCAAAAAGGATGTTGAAATCGATGCAATAGTCACTGCTAGATGATATTCAAATAGCTTCTTCAGTTTTAGGAAACATAAACCTGAAATGTTAACTCATTACATGACATGTATGCAGTAGAAACTTAGATAAATAAGTGGGCAGAATTTTTTAAATTGCATGGACAAATACTGTATACTTTCTCCAATGCTTTAGAAAAATAAGAGGCAAAGACCAATTTGAATTGGTTATGTTAGAATTTGAATAGTTTTAAAAATACTGATTATTTTTCAAGACTATGAACCAAAAATAGAAGTGTATTACTCATAAGAATAATAGCACTAATGATTATAGCAATGATACTTATGTAACACTGGGAGCTAGGCACTGCTCTAAGAACATTCATATATTAATAAATTTAATGTTCACATACATTAACTCAAGTGCATTGGAATAAATATAATGCAACAATATTGAATAGTCTTCATTTTATTATACACACTCAACATAAACCGTACATGAATTTCTTACTTTAAACCGATTCTTAGAACCCACATACCTTTAGCTAAACATGGCAAGAGATTTCCTACTTAAATAATTTTCCCATTATATTCATCCCTCTTTCACTTCCTGGTGAAGTGGTATGAATATTTCAAGAATATAGCCCAAATAGCCATTTGAAGAAAAGTTTCTATCTACTCCATCCTCTTGTTTCTATGCAAAAAATATAATAATAATAAACTGTATACTCTGTTTCTCATCCATATTACTTTTTATGCCTAACTATGTCATATGCATTGCAATTACCTGATTGATTGTCCCTTTCCTCTTGGTAGTAGGAGCCTCCATAAATTAGATACTGTCTTTGATATGCTCAGAACAATGCTTAAGCTTGATTTGTGGGACAATACAATATCATTGCCTGGAATTAATGAAAAATGAGGCAGCAGTTAAGAGGTAAGGTGCAAAAGATTCCACTACGTTGAAAGTTGAACTCTGTGTACTACTTTTAAGTATTTGTGGAAGGTAATTGAGAGGATATGACTGCCAGTTTACCCAGGAGATTTCCCAGGCAATCGAAGGCTCCTCACCCATTCCCCTGTCCTTGGAATNAGTGTCACTGGCCCTCATATGTGGGATCCGAACCAGGGCCCTCTGGCATCCCAAGCCAGCTCTTAACCATCGCGCCACTCGGCCGGCCCACAAATGCATTTCTTGAAGGCCACAGTCCACAGCCCAAAACTTTAACAGCTATTTTTGTGTCATCTGCCAAATTCAGAATAAATGGCATGAGGCCCCAAATCTCAGCTCTGCATACCTTAACACGATTGGGACCTGGATTTTTGCCATGCTCTTGGTGGCAGTAATTTCATTTTAGGTCCCATGAAGCCTATGAAATTACTGAGCTTCTGGTTGAGAAAGTGAAATCATCACTTTAGATAATGCAAAGTCTTCTAATGCAATGGTTTGTGTACTCCTGTATTCCTTCAATATATTTTTATTTTTACCTAAGTTATGAAGAGTTTGGGCTAACCACAGGCCCAAAAGAAAGTTATACATATTAATAGATTCAACACACAGCAAAAAAAAAAAAACAACTTTGTACATTATAATTTTCATGTTTTTCACTGAAATACTCATATCGGCACAGGACAGTGGATGCATACCTCCTGAGATCAAATGCCAGTATAGTATAGTGGTTATGATTATGGATCTACAATGCAACTGCAGATTTCAAATGTCACCACCATTGCATTCTATCTCTTTGACCTTGGGCAATTTGCTTTAACAAGTCTGCCTTAGTTTCCTCACCTGTAAAATGGAGAGTGTATAAACTATTACGATACAACTTACTATCACATTTTGAGTTTAAAGATGCTGCCACACTTTTGCATGTGCCAAAAGTTGAGAAAGTTGGGTAACATAAAGATTCTAGTGCATGAAATGATAAGAATGCTTACTACAAAGTAATATACAATTGCAAATATACACACATTTATATATAATTTCATATATACGTGTATGATTTCATGTCAGCTGTCTTTATTTCTACTCATATGTGAATCCCTGATTCAACCAGAGTAAAAGGGCTTTATAATGGGCAAGTCTATCTTCATTTAATAAACACTATCACAGAAAATAATCATAAAACGTATGAGTCTTTCAGATAACTAACCAATATATTTTGCTATTTGACTTTATTCTTTGGGCATGCATATTGAATTCTCTAGAAAAACAAAAGTAAATTTTACCCTGTCCAATTTGAGTGATTGGTTTCAACATTCAAGTCTCCAAAAATGTTATAGTGTTTTTCTCCTGGAAAAAAAATCTAGACCTAACAGATATGTCTGGAGTACTCCATCCAACAACAGCATAATATATATTCTTCACAGTGCATAAGAAACATTCTCTAGAGTAGACCATAAATCAAATCTCAGTAAACTTAAAACGATAGCAATAATATAAATTATGTTCTTCAACCACAGTAGAATGGAATTAGAAGTCAATAAGAGAAAGTAATTTGAGAAACTCACAAATATGTGGAAATTAAACAATAAACTTAAATAACTAATGGATCACAATAACCACAAGGTAAATTAGAAAATATCTTGATATGAATAAAAATGACAAAATAACAAAATTTATGGAATGGAGCTAACACAGTGCTTAGAGGTAAGTTATACCTGTAAAGGCCTATATTACAAAAGAGTGAAGGTCTCGAATCAATAACAAAACCTTCCATATTAAGACACTAGAAAAAGAAGATCAAACAAAATTTAAAATAAACGGAAGGAGGGCCGGCCGAGTGGCGCGTTGNCCTCCTTCTGGTTATACCAGGAAGATGCTATTGGGTTATCAGAAAAGTCACGACGTATTTTTTTCTATGTTTTTCATTGCAAAAATGCATCATGACTTTTCCGACAACCCACTAGAAGATCATATCCCCATTTATCCTTTAGATATCACCTGGCAGGAAGTGTTCAAGTTTCCTTTTTTGTTAATCTGTAACTGAGAGGACCTGGGAGGAAAGATCTCATCATAGAACAAGGAGTTGAGGATCACTCTGAACTCTTGCTGGTGAAATAGGGCCCCGTGTACACGTAAGTAGGAGTGGTAGACTCTGAGAAGAACCTGTGCTTTAGTGCGAGTAGGTTTTCTAAGAGTATCCTGTTAGGAAAACTATCCCAAATATGAACAAAGCCTGGAATGATTGAAAGTGCAGAATTAGGGAAGGGTGAATAATTGGGGCAAGACTGTAGCGGACACTGCAAGAGTTCACTCATCTCCCCTCACTGAGCTTTACATGCTGAATGGCTGCCTCGTGAAACCAGCCTAAGGGAGCTGTTGGAGATTTAATACTGGAAGCAGTCCTCAGCCAATGACGTAGCGGGAGATGGTATTTAAAAACCCCAGCTCCCACACCCACAGTTGGGATCATTGATGCACATTTCACAGTTTCCATGGTTTAAGAGAGAGAGGTCTGTAAAAGTCCTGAGCTGGTTTCCCACAGTGTACAATGAGTATTTGATCAGAAACTTCACACAGCACCTTCTTTCACTCCCAGCTTCACTTTGCAATTTAGAAAATTTGCTAATATATGCCATAACTCCATGATTCCAAGAAAACTCTCCCAGGAAAACCATCCACACTGAAATTAAATGCTAGAATATCAGTACATAAATACAATGAAGTACTACCCGGCCATAAGAAAAGGTGAACTACTACCATTTGCCATGACATAGATGGATCTTCAGACTATCATGCTAAGCAAAATAAGTCAGACAGAAAAGGACAAGAACACATGATTTCACTCATAGGTGGGATATAAAAGAGAAAGCCACAAATGAACAAACAAGACAAACAAAAAAATACCTCATAGAAATAGAGAAAAGTATGGTGGTTACCATGGGGGAAGGGATGGGGGGAAAGGGTGAAGAAAGTCAAGGAGGTCAAATATATGGTGACGGAAGGAGGTGTGATTTTGGGTTGTGAGCACACAATACAGCGTACAGACAATGTATTATAGAATTGTATACTTGAAACATATAATCTTATTAACCAGTGTCACCCTAATAAATACAAATAAAAATGAAATTAAATGCTAGAATATACATTTTCTCTTTCTCCACCCACATAAAAAAACAATGATACACATGAAGGCTTTTTAATTTAAATATGAATTTGCTTTGAAACATTTCTTAATCTTCAAAACTCTTGAAGGAAACCTGAGAGCTAAATAGTCAGAGCTGGAATTCCCTGGCTTAAAGAATACTGCTTTCTTATAATCAGTCATTTCTGGCATAAAAGTTACATGTATTCATCTGATATAGTACGGTCATCTACTACATTTCTGTATATTTCTACCCAGATCTAACTTTAGGAACTCAGATTGTCACTTGTATATTAAAGCATCCCTAGAGGTTCTTACCTCTCGAGTATACAAACAATCAACATTTAGTTAAAAGAGCCTAAGATGTAATAGCTCTGTGACACAAAACCCACATTTGCATATTTATTGTTTGAACCAGAATATAAATCCTGTGTGGCTCAAGTGAGTCCCTAAATTTATGATGAATAAAGCTGAAGCGTGGGTCAGAAGGTGAGATTTGCCATTTCAACATCCCATGATAATGGGCACGTTACATCATCATTATGACCCTCAGCGTCTCCATCTTTAAAATAAGAATGATGAAGTGCTCCTGCCTTCTTCAGAGAAGTGTTACAAAGAGGAAATAAGGCAGCCTATATGAACATATTTTCTAGAATATAAAGGGTTCCTACAGAACTCATTCAAATTATCATCAATATAAAGATTACTATTAAGATGACTTCCATGAAGGTCAGCTAGAATATTTCAGTCATTCCTCAGGCTTACTGTTTTCTATTTCAATTTGGCCTAAACTTGCCAACATGTCACTCACAAACTTCAAAAAATACTATTTGTGAAACTAACAGTTTGATAACTCTAACATACAAATCTAGAAGGGTAAATGGTAGATTTATCAGCTATGGTACCATAATATAATATAGAATTCACTGAGGCTACAAGTAACTGTCAAATAAACATGCATTTTCTCTTGTTCTTTATTCTAGGACACACAGAAGCCTCATGGATTGACAGTTTCATTTGCAATTTCAGAAAAATTTTATGCTTCAGGACACTTATACCCCTGGCCTTAGTCACGTTTGTGTTAACTCATGTAAATACACGAGAACAGTTTATGATACATTGGTCATTCAAGAGCATGAGTAAACCATTTCCTGTTCTCCCAAGTTATTGAAGGTCCATTAGAAAGAACAAAAATTGGGAATCAGACTGTCACAACTTCAAATCCATCCTCTGTGAGTTGTAACTTTTGTGACTGTTATTCACAGATGTTCAAAATCCCTAAATTTCATTGTTTTGTTTGTAAAAATTTGATGATACATAGTTGAGAATTTTATGGTAGGTGTTTGTGACATGTAGTGTCTACAATGCCATTAAACTATGTTCCTTAGCTAATTCTTGATGATAATGATTAAAATCTTTATACATTTCTTAATAGTTATGTAAACTAGTTCATCCATAGAAGCTGAATTTACATGTAAATTTAACTACAATAAATTTACCTAATTAATTCATACAACAAGCAAGTACTTCCTACCTTCTAAGTTTTTTCTATATGAATTCTATGTCAAAACCTAATAATATTCCCATTTTTCAAAAGAGAAAACTCAAAGTCAGAGATTAAGACACCTGCTCAGCTGGCCATTTTGAGTGTACAAATATATTCATTTTATGCCTCGGGATATATATACACACACATACATAAACATCTATATGTATATACATATATATATATATATATATATATATATATATATATTGCCAAAAACCATATACAAGTGGACACTTTGGTCAACGTTGCTCAAGCAATAGTTCGCCGTAATCAGAAGTGTTTGGACACTGATGGGAACCACTCTGAGCACATCTTATAATTGCAAAAGTCAAGCGTGATGTGCATTCATCTTTTTTTATCAGTATATATTGAGTATTACAATTTTAATACTTTTCTCCTTTCTTAAAATGTGTATACATTTTTTGGCAACCTCTGTACATATATTTAAAATATTTCATTGTTCAACATTATTTTGGAGAGTTCTAAGAATTGTTACTGGCAAATTTTAGTCAGGCTTTCTCACCTTTTTCTTATGGTAATTAGGTCTCCTAGTGATGGGAAAAAACCAAACTTCAGAAACATACAATCAAACACATTTAGGATAAAAAGGCATATTCTCTTATTTAGAACAAATCTATAGTTTCAGTAAAGAGAGTTTTCAATTGACAAAATCTCCATGTTAATGAGGAACAAATGCATTTCTTTTTTTTTTTTTT
>NW_017732679.1:0-1504 GCF_001890085.2 Hipposideros armiger | reverse complement strand
CTGAGACCACAGAAACAGTAAACATGAATGAACCCTATTAAGGCCTCTACATAAACTTTTAAGGTTCTGGCAGGTGGATGCAGAGATCTACTCATCCTGCAGCCACCCAAGACAAGCCTTGTAAGCAAGTTCGCTCGCTTATTAAAACCTGCTACCTACCAATTTGGAATGGTCTTCCTAATTTTTTGGTCTGTCTTTGCTCTTTGCATACCGGAGCCAGTTTGCGAACCAACAGCATCGTTCTGCTCCTTGAATATACCCGTATGTCGCATGAAAGCTAGCTTACCTGCTGTGCCAGAATATCTCCTTATTAAATATGCATTGATAAATCTTTCTTTTTTCCATAGGCAGGATTTATTTTTGTTTCTACTTGCTATAGGATTTAATATAAAACAGGTATTAGCAGATTTTAGAATAAATGAATACAAAGAGAATAAAACACCTAAATAGGAGTTGGGTGGAGAAGTGAGTGCTATGCAGATGGTCAATGTAAATATCAGTGGTTCTTGGTGGCAATTTCTAGTACAGAAAACAAGAGAATTTTCGTTGCCTGGAATATGTACTTCAACTTTCAAACTAAGATCGGGGGTGAAAGACCACTGATGCAGATTCTAGGAGGGAAGAATCACAGAAAAAAGATGAGAAAAAGTGATGGCTCTGTCTGGGTTGACTCAGATGTAGAATACTCAGTGAAGAAATGTTTTAACAGCATAGTGTATTCAACTTATCTCCTAGGGTAAATAAATTTCTTCTCTAACCAGATTCTGTATCCCTAGTTTTTTGTTTGTTTGTTTTTACCAAAACATGCATGGTCTTGCAAAAATTCTCAGCACTTTAGAAATTGTCTTCATTCAGAAGCTACTGAGGAACTAATGCTAATTAAATATTAGTTCTGAAGGCAATATCTCCCCTTACACAAATTTCTCTAAGTCTTTTGGGAATAGCACTGGGAATAACAGAACTCAAACAAGGAAATCAACTGCCAAAGTGCCTTTAGCATAAGTCTGACTGAGATCAATTTGATTATCTCAAACTAATTGACCTTTTAGAACCAACAGAGTCCAAGTAAGGACGGTATTCAAAAGTCAAGTGATTCAAAATCATCATTATCGTTATCACCATTCGAGTACCGCCATGTGGTAAGGATTTCATACAGTGGATGGTTTATGTGTGTTTCCTGTCCCCCACCACCCCCCAAAACAATTCTCATAACAATTCTCCAAGATCACTAAACAGATAACTTTAGTACAAAATCGGATTTTTTACAGTTATTATGAAAATTACATGAGTTAATATATTCACCCTTAATATAGCTATGACATTTGTTATCTATTATTATCGCTCTCCAAAATTATGGATGAGTCCTAAAGCTCAGAGAACTACTAGTGGAATTTTAAGTGAGTATATAATCTTTTCGTGAGCAGGATACAAAAGAAAACAAAAATCAAGCAATATATAATAAATACAAAATAAACAACAAAATAGGATAAACCATACAGAAAAC
>NW_017732678.1:192481-194355 GCF_001890085.2 Hipposideros armiger | reverse complement strand
GTGTCACTGGCCCTCATATGTGGGATCCGAACCGGGGTCCTCTGGCGTCCCAAGCCAGCTCTTAACCACCAGGCCACTTGTCTGGCCTGAGATTTTTTAACATTACCAAGATCAGTTTTTATTCTTTGAGATTTTTTTTTAAAGGGCAGTTTTAAGTACACAGCAAAATTGAGAGAAATGTACAGGGATTTCCCATATACCTCTTGCCCCAACAAATGCCCGATCTCTCCCATTATTAACTAACAGGAGTGATACATTTGGTATAAGTGTGGAATCTATATTGATACATTTTTTTAAAATATTTTTTTAATTGGAGGAATTGGGGGAGGGGAACAGTGCTGGGGAATCGGAGAATCACGGAAGGGGAACAGACAAGCTGCCGTCCTTTTGTTCTTCAGTTTAGTTGTGGAGGACGTCGCTTCACTGGCTCATGTTGGTATTATCATTGAGCTCTTCCAGAGTGAGACAGATTGGTCGCCGGCCACTGGATGGCCACTCACAGCGGCTCTTGGCAGCTCACGCCAGTTGCCGGCTGCTTACGCTGACTGCCGGCCACTCACGGTAGCTTATGGCAGCTCACTGCAGCCTCACTGCAGCCTACGCTTCACTGACAACTCCATGCAGCCCAGTTCCAGGTCGAGCTGTTGTTCACCATCTTAGCTGTAGAGGGCGCAGTGTCACTGGCCCTAACGTGCAATCTGAACCGGTGGCCCTGCTGCTCAGAGCTGGTGTCCCAAGCCAACTCTTAACCAATGTGCCACTCGGCCGGCCCCCTCCAAGTTTTTCAAGGCTTGGTAACTCATTTCTTTTTAGTGCTGAATACTATTCCATTGTCTGAATGTACCCTGTTTATTTATCCACTCATGTACTGAAGGGTTTCTTGGTTGCTTCCAAGTTTGGATAATTATAAATAAAGTTGTTATAAACATCGTGTGCAGGTTTTGGTGTGGATATGTTTTCAACTCCTTTATGTAAACACCAGGGTGCATGATTGCTGTATTGTATATTAAGAGGAATGTTTAGTTTTACATGAAAATGCCAAACTGTCTTCCAAAGTGGCAATACCATTAGCATTCCCACCAGCAATGAATGAGAGTTCCTGTTGCTCCACATCCTCTCCAGCATTTGCTGTTAGTGTTCTGGATTTTGGCCATTCTAATAGCTGCATAGTGCATGCCATCTCACTGCTGTTTTAATTTGCTTTGTCCTGATGACCTGTGATGTGGAGCATCCTTCCATAGACTTATTCTCTATCTTTAAGTCTTTGGTGAGGTATCTGTAGAAGTTTTTGGCCCATTTTAAAATCAGGTTGTTTTCTTATTGTTGAGTTTTTTTTTTTTTTTAAGCTGAGCCATCCTGCCATCTGTTGGCAGCTCAGCGGATGCTCAGCTCAGGCCGGGCATCGAACTGCTGTTGCTCAGAGCTCAAACTCTTGAGCGAGCTCTTAACCAACTGAGCCACTCGGCTGGCCTTCTTATTGTTGAGTTTTAAGAATTGTTTTTATATGTTGGATAACAATACTTTATCAGATATGTACTTCGAACATATTTTTATCCAATCTGTGGCTTGTGTTTTCATTCTCTTGACATTGTCTTTTGCAGAGCAGACATTTTTAATTTTAATGAAGTCAAGTTTGTAGATTAATTTTATTGTGGATCATGGTTTTGGTGTAGTATGTGAAAAGGCATCATCATATCCAAGGCCATCTAGGTTTTGTCCTATGTTATCTTTTAGGAGTTTTATAGTTTTCTGTTTTACTTTTTTGTCTATGATCTGTTTTGAATTATTTTTTGTGAATTTTATTACTGTTTTGTGTCTAGATTCATTTTGATCCATTTTTGTTAAATTTTGTGTCTAGATTCTTTTTTTTTTTT
>NW_017732678.1:185348-187406 GCF_001890085.2 Hipposideros armiger | reverse complement strand
ATTATTATTATTATTTAACTTTATTGGGGAACAGTATGTTTTTCCCATGACCGAACAGCTCCAAGTTAAGTTGTCCTTCAATCTTTGTTGTGGAGGGTGCAGCTCAGCTCCAAGTCTAGTCATTGCTTTCAATCTATTTGCGGGGGGCACAGCCCACCATCCGATGCGGAAGTCGAACCAGCAACCTAGTTGTTAAGATCATGCTCCATAACCAATTGAGCCACCCGACCATGCCCCCATTGTTTTTTTAAAGCAGGTGTTTTGGGTGCTTGTCTTTCTAGTGTAGCTCCCAGGAGTTGGGGTGCTAGATGTGGGGCACCAACCCCTCACTCTTCTGGGAGAAGTGCCCATCGGGTGAGATCCTTAACTATTGTGTTGCTGCCCTGGGGGTGAGTTTTGTTTGTTTGTTTGTTTGTGTGTGTGTGTGTGTATTTTTTTTTGTGTCAGAGAATCTCTGCCTCTTCTTCCATCTTTATTTTATTTTTTTTAAAGTTGCAGAAAAGGAGTTTATTAGAAGTAAAAATACATTTCAAAGAAGCTGAAGTGGGCCTGAGCAGTAGAGAATGGCTCAAGGGCCATTATTAGAAAATAAAGTACACTTCAAAGAGTTTGGAGGTGGCCCCGAGCAGAGACAAGGCTCAAAATGCTCAAAAGGCATTGACTGGCCAAGACTTGGAGTTTTTCTTTTTCTTTTAATTGGGGAATTGGGGGATGGGAACAGCGCTGGGGAATTGGGGGTAGGGGAACAGATAAGTTGCTGTCGTTTTGTTCTTCAGTCTAGTTGTGGAGGACGTTGTTCCACCAGCCCAAGCCGGCACCAATTTGGAGCTGGCTGAGCAAAGGGAGCTCAAAAGACATAAGGGGGCCCAGGGCCAGGGCCAGGGCCAGGGAGTCATTATTAGGAGAAAAAGTTCACTCCAAAGAGCTTGGAGCAGGCCCTGAGCAGAGGCAAGGCTTAAAATGCTCAAAAGGCCTTATTCCCATCTTAATGTGGTCCTTTTGCATTTGTGAAGAGAAGCAGGTTAATCTAATTTTCATAGGAAAATAATCCATATGTAGCTGTAAATTTGGTGTGTCCATAGTGTTTTCAGGATCTTCCTACATCACCTTTGAGCCCCTATATGCACATATTCATGTGATTATTAAGAAAACTTCTCATATAAGAAGTGCTCAATTAAGTTCATTACGTTACTGAATTGTTTATTTTGTTTATCAATTTTTTAAATCTTTAACTGATCCAAGCAATCCAGCTAGTTTTTTTGATAGGAAATGTCCTAGAATGGTAATTTTTCAACTGGAGAAAGAAAAAAACACATATAACAAAACACAAAGAGTTCTTTCTTCCTCAGTCTTCTGTAGTATGGAAACAAAATTCAGGTTAACATCTCAATAAAATGACATTCAACACTTATTATAATCCCAATTAACAGGAAATCTGAGTAGTCCATTTCCCACAACCCAAAGTATCCCAGCAGGGGGCAAACCCCAACTAGTTGGGATTTCAGTCCATTCTATACTTATTGTAAAAAGCAACTTTATTTCTTTAATTTATATAAGATCATGTGTAAAGTTTCATATCACAAAAATGTATTCTACTCTAGCCTGCAAAAATTTAAACCATTGAACAAACTCTCCTAGAGTGCAGGAATCATATTTTATACCTCAGCTCTTCCAGCTAAGGGCCTCTTCAAAAGAGGTGCTTAAGAGATGTTTATTTCTTTATAGTCATCTCTAGGATATTCTGGCGATATCCATGCAGAAGGCAGCAATTATAATGTCAAAGAAGTACAATTGAGATGCAATGGAAAAAGGCATTGTTTATTATCCAGGGAGCACAGGTCAGTCAGGTGCCATCCACTGAACATCCACTGTGAACAGGTACTCAGACATAAGGTCATAAATGAATACCTGTTGCCTATTTAACAGGCTACTGAGTACCTGTGACCTATTCTCAGCTTATATGTAACCATTTCTTTCTTTCTTTCTTTCTTTCTTTCTTTCTTTCTTTCTTTCTTTCTTTCTTTCTTTCTTTCTTTCTTTCTTTCTTTCTTTCTCTCT
>NW_017732678.1:173471-185038 GCF_001890085.2 Hipposideros armiger | reverse complement strand
CATCTTAGCTGTGGAGGACAGTGTCACTGGCCCTCATATGTGGGATCCGAACCGGGGCCCTCTGGCATCCCAAGCCAGTTCTTAACCATCGCGCCACTGGGCCGGCCCTTAAAGTTTTTTTTTTATTGGGTATTTGGGGAGGGGAACAGTGTTAGGGAATTGGGGAAGGGGAACATTGTGTTTTTTTCCAGGACCCATCAGCTCCAAGTCAAGTTGTTGTCCTTCAATCTTAGTTGTGGAGAGCACAAGCTCAGTTCTAAGTCCAGTCACTGCTTTCAATCTAGTTGTGGGGTGGGGGGAAGGGGTGAAGTGTAATCCACCATCCCATGCAGGAATCGAACCAGCAACCTCGTTGCACACTGAGCCATCTGGCTGCCCGTCGGCAGCTCATCGATGCTCAGCTCAAGGTGCTGAATTCAATCGAACCGGCAACCTTGTTAAGAACACGTGTGCTCACCAACTCAGTGGCAGCTCAGCTTGGGCTCAGCTCACTGGCCCATGTGGGAATCAAACCGGCGACCCTGTTGCTCAGAGCACGCACTCTTAACCAACTGAGTCACTTGGTTGGCCCCAACTATTTATTTATTTATTTATTTATTTATTTATTTAATTTTTATTATTTTTTTATCTGAGCCATCCTGCCACCTGTTGGCAGCTGTTGGCAGCTCAGCTCGGACTGGGAATCAAACTGGTGGTTCTGTTGCTCAGAGCTCACAATTATTGCTGGACTTCCCACTCTTGGCCACAAGATGGTAACATTCCCTAATATATTGCAGTGTAGTTGCACTGATGAATTGTCCTTTAAAGTTAAATTGCACAAAAGTCATATTCTATGACTGCTTGCTTAGATTGTTTCTTAGCCCCCTCCTTACTTGTTAAAACAGAAAGATCCAAACCTTTGGGATCTGCTTAAACTAGAAGGTTTTCTGAAACAACTCACATTGCTGATTAAATAAAGTCTGAGATTTTTTCCTTGAGGGAATGATTCATTTTATCCCTCTGAACTGTTTCCTACTGGACATAATTCAATCTGTTTATTTTAGGATCCAGACTTTTTGGTAATATGTAAGCTCAACTAGCTATTCACTGCAGATGTTTAGTGTGACCATTCACCTACAGTGAGTTAATGTCTAGTTACAAGAATGGGATGACAACAACTAATGCAACTTTTCACACATATGTTGGTAACATTAAGGTCATTTAACAAATGTATTAACTTGTCTTATTTCTAGGAGAGACATTCAGTGCCATAGATATATTGTAGTTTCTGAACTAATCATCTGATACTTGAGAATCTAATTTCATTCAACAATAATTTATTTTATTTTAAGAGTAACAATATTTTTTCTGTATTATAATGCTTATATAGTGAAAATAATGCATGCTATGGTAAAAAAATAATAAAACAAGACATTATATAAAAGAGAAAATGCAAGTCTCTTCTCCTCAAATCCCATACCCCAGATATATTCACTTTGGCATATATCCTGAGCATTAAAATATATATATAGATTTTTTGTTCTTTACAAAACTAATACCACATACACTATTATGTGTATATATTACTATGTGTGTATATATGTAGCATATAATTTCACAACTCGCAGTTTTACTTTTTAAACCAAAAATAATTCATTTAGGTCTTAATTTGAGCTGGGCACTGTAACATGAGGAAAATATACAAAAATGCATATTCCTAGATTGTTAAACATGCAAATCCCCATTCTAGGAATAATCTTGTCTTTGACATTTTTGACCTGGGTTTTGCAGTTTGTATTTTCAGTGTTTGACTCTATTTTTCCGAAATTGTGTTGGCATGCTTCATCCTTTTTGCTCTATTCATTTTGGACTTCCTTTGGTAAGTGAGCTCCCAATCCAATCAGCTGTCTAAGAATCTCAATGTTTTTTGGTTTTTAAATTTATTTTTATTTTATTATTTTTTAATTTTTTTATTAGTTTCAGGTGTATAAAGCAATGTCATAGTTAAACATTTTACCCCTCACAAAGTGATAATCCCCCTCCCCGAGTCTGTTGCCCCTCTGACGTCATATATATCTGTTACAATTCCATTGACTCTATTCCCTATGCTGTACTCCATATCCCGTATATATATATATATATATATATATATATATATATATAAAATTATACTTGACATACAATATTACTCAGCTTCAGATTTACAGTGCAGTGGTCGAGCATCTACACTATGCATGAAGTGGTCTCCCTAATAAAACATATGCCCATTTGACACCCTACAAAATATTTACATCATTATTGATAACATTCCCCAAACTGTCTTTCATATCCCTGTGGCAATATTGTAGTTACTAATTTATGCTGTCTAATCCCTTTCCTTTCTCCTTCATCCCCATTCCCTCTCATCTAGCAATCATAAGTTTTTTCTCTATATCTCTGAGACTATTTCTGTTTACTTTGTTCATTTATTCAGTTCTTTAGATTCCACATATAAGTGAGATCATATGGTATTTTCCTTTCTCTGACTGACTTATTTCACTTAGAATAATGTTCTCTTCTAGGTCCATCCATATTGTTGCAAATGGTGAGATTTCATTCTTCTTTATAGCCAAGTAATACTCCATTGTATAAATGTACCACAGTTTCTTAATCCAGTGATCTACCGATGGGCATTTTCGTAAGAATCTCAATGTTTATCCTCTCACTTGCCTGGTACCTTGGTCATCCCAGTCATAGCACTTTATGAAAGAGGGAGTTAGACACTTTGGTGAACCAATCCTTTTGGAAGCCCACCTGGGAAGTAGAGGAGAAAGGAGAATATAAACCTCTAAAAGGAGATGTGCATACCTCTCCAATTAGCAGATGTAATGGTGAAATTAATCATCCATAGAAGTGTACTTTGCCCTACTCTTCCTTACTACTCACGAGAGGCTTAGAGGTAAATCTAAAAAAATGTTTGTGTAATGGTAGCTGCAATTCTTTAAAGACAACCAGTTTTCCAGTTGCCACGTGACCTGAGAAAGTGACAATATTTTCTTGTCCAGTTGAAGAAAATTGTAGGCATCTCTTCTCAAGCAACTCAGTAGCCCTGGACAGGCTATTCTGTTTTTCTGTTACCACTGTTAACAAGCATTGGAGAGTTTCTGATTTAAAAGAGTGATGTGGCTTGGTTTATGTTTTATAAAGATCACTTTGGCAGCAATATAGAGTATGAATTGGATGGGAGCAAGACTGGAGGCAGGAAACTGTTGCAAGAGTACCTGAAAGCATGTACTATGGCAGAAATGATAAAAATAAAGAAGATGGCATCGATATCAGATACATCATGGCGTTAAGATCAACAAAGGAGTGGCAACACCAATCCATGCTGTAGACCAAACAAAAATCTCAGTATCAGGGCTGGCTGAGTGGCTCAGTTGGTTAAGAGCATGAGCTCTGAGCAACAGGGTCACCAGTTCGATTCTCAAATGGGCCAGTGAGCTGCACCTGAGCTGAGCTGCTGCTGAGCTGCCAACAGGTGGCAGGATGGCTCAGCTGGTGAGATCATATGCTCCTAACAACAAAGTTGCCAGTTCAACTCCCAGATGGGATGGTGGGCTATGCCCACCAGCAACTAAGACTGAACACAGCACCTTGAGCTGAGAGGGGCAGCCGGATGGTGACTGGACTTGGAGCTGAGTTAGCTGCACCACCCACAACTAAGACTGAAAGGTGACAACTTGGCTGTTCCTCTTCCCCAATTTCTCAACACTGTTCCCCTTCCAAAATTCCCCAAAAAAATCTTTACCAAAAAATCTCAGTATCATACTTAACTTATTTTTCTCTTTGATCAACATATTCTGTCAATCATTAATTTTTTTCAATTCTATTTTTTGAACAGCATTTCAAATTTACAAAATTTAAATTTCACTACATGGTTTATGAAGGCCTTTTGAAACATGTTTAATAGACATACCAAAGTGAATAAGGTGCACTAATTACAGCTATTTTTATGCTTTACCAGAAATAGGTACTAGTCTACTGTAAAGCTGTAATTCCAAGACGATTTCTCAGAAAATGGCATGGAATGACTACATTTAACATTTTGACTATAAACTCCAAAAGCACAGAGAACATTTTTTTTCTTCGTTGTATCCTCTTAAAATTGTAAATACTCCATGGATGTGGTAGATGGAAGGAAGAATGATATTGTAGGACTAGCCACTTTTTATGTGACTTTCTAATGATTGAAAGCCCAGATCTGAAGTTAGATAAAGACTTTCAGTAAAACCAAGCAATAGTCTGACTTCAACCACCAAAATCTGAGAGTATTCAGGATGCATTCTGAATAATTAGGCAAGTTAGTAGAGAACATATTTAGTTAAATCTTTGGCCCACTCTGTTAGATATACAGATAGTCAAAATAGACTGTCATTCTTCTTCTGGGGATCACTCTCTCAGGGGATCACCTCAGTAGAATTTTGTAAGGGTTGGCCCTGTCTATTTTTATTGAGATATAATTCATATACCATAAAAATCATTTTTAAATCGTACAATTCAGTGGTTATTTTAGTACATTCACAAAGTTTACAAACATCACCACTAATCTAATCTCTGAAAATTTTTACCTCCTCCCTCTTAAAATCTTTATTTGTTAATAGTAACCCCTAAACCTGCCTCCCTACCTCTTCAACCACAAACCTACTTTCTGCCTTTATGCATTTGCCTATTCTTAACTTTCATATAAATGGAATTACACAATATGGGGTTCTATGTGTCTGGCTACATTCACTTAACATAATGTTTTTGGGGTTCATGCACATAATAACAAGAATCATCACTTTGCTGTTTTCTGTGGCTTAATAATATTCTACTGTAAGGATATAACACATTTCTATCAACATTATTATTTGATGGACATTTGGGTTGTTTCCAATTTTGGCTATTAAAATAATGCTTCTATGAACATTCATGTACGATTTTTTGTGTGGTTATGTATTTTAATTTCTCTTGGTTGTATATATAAGGATAGAACTTCTGGGTTATATATTCAACTCTAACATTTGAGGAATTGTCAGAATGTTTTAGAAAGCAGCTACACCATTTTACATTGCCACCAAAGATTTACAAGGGTTCTCATTTCTCCACATCCTCATCAAAACTTGCTATTTTCTGTAACTTTTGTTATAGGCATTTAAATGCTGTAAAGTGGCATCTGACTGTGGTTATCATTGTTTTCAATTGGGGAACAGTGTGTTTTTCCAGGACCCATTAGCCCCAAGTCAAGTAGTTGTTTCAATCTAGTTGTGGAGGGCGCATCTCAATGGTCCATGTGAGGATTGAATTGGCAACCTTGGTATTATGAGCTCTGTACTTGAACCAACTGAGCTAACCAGCAGCCCCCTGGTTTTCATCTTTATTTCCCTAATTACTATAATAATGGTAAGCATCTTTTTGTGTGCTTATTGACCGTTTGCCTATCTTCTTTGGAGAAATTTCTATTCAAATTCTTTACTCAGTTTAATTGGTGTTTTTTTTAATTGGGGAATTGGGGAGGGGGACCAACCAAGTTGTTGTTCTTCAACCTAGTTGTGGAGGGCGCCAGTTGCCATCTGGCTGCCCTTCGGCAGTTCATGGCCTCTAAGCTCAAGGTGCTATGTTACAATTTTAGTTGTGGGTGGGCATAGCCACCAAGCCATGTGGGAGTCAAACCCGGCAGCCTTGTTGTTAAGAGTGCATGCTCTATTCGCTGGGCCATCCGGGCGGCAGCTCAGCTTAAGGTGCCAAGTTCAGTCTTAGTTGCAGGTGGGTGTAGTCCACCATCAAACAGGCAGTCTTGTTAGGAGCACGTGCTCTGACCAGCTGAGTCATCCTGTCACCTGTTGGCAGCTCAGTGGCAGCTCAGCTCGGGCACAGCATCACTGGCCCATGTGGGAATCAAACTGGTGGCCCTGTTGCTCAGAGCTCGCGCTCTTAAGCTAACTCTTAACCATCTGAGCCACTCGGCCTGCCCTTAGTTGGTGTTTTTAATTTTTTTAAATATTGACTCATCGGTGTTCTTTGTCTATTCTGGATACAAGTCCTTATGTTCTCTTGTATTGTGGATCTCGTTTCACTTTCTTTTTTCCCCCATTCCCCCCCCCCAGCTTTATGGAGTTATAATTGACAAATAAAATTGTATGTATTTAAGTATACAATAATGTTGGGAGGGCCAAGATGGTGGTGTAGGTCAATGCCGAGCTTGTTCCCTCACAAAAATACATGGAATGTGCACCTATATTTAGAGCAAATCCTCTTGAGCGACAACTGTGAGCCAATTAAACAGCCTCTGTACAACAAACAAGAGAGAGGGACCACATAGAGAAGGTTGGGGAACCAGGAGAGCTCTCCAGGAGCTGAGGGAATAACCCAGGACTGGAGGAATGAGTGAGTGCCATTGTTTACGTTTCCTCTGAACTTGGATAGTGGGCGGGAGCTCCATCCAGATTCTCTGGCCAACCTGCAGGTTTCTGTAGCATGTCCTCAGCCACCCCTATTGGAACTAGACCCAGCAGAAACAGGAGAGCCCCATGGTGTGCATAAAAGGGTCCCCTCCACCCGGACATTAATCCAGCAGGTGCAGCAGGGTGCTGTTTCATGCTCCCCCACTTGAGGAGAGTGTGAAGCCAACAAAATGCTGCAGAACCCACCTGTAGGGCTATCCTGTTTAGAAAAAGTGTGGAGATAGTTTGGTGCTACTGTGTACTCACATGGGGCTCTCCCTCCTAGAAAGAGTGTGGAGCTAACAGAACACAGCAGCACCCACATGCAGGACTGCCCAGTCCAGGGAAAGTGCAAATAGTTGGGCACTGTTGCATGCACACGTGGGGCTGCCCAGCATGGAGAAAGTGAAAAGTTAGAAAAAATTTGTGGTACCCACATGCCAGGCTGTCCCCATGTGGAGTGAGAGGAGTGCTGCAGTGTGCGGGCACTCATGCAGAAGTGCCTGACCCACCCAGAGTACTAAATAAGGCTGTGAGTGCATACAAGGCTGCCCCACTCAGAGAAAAAGTGAAACCGAGTAGGCATGCAAAAGCAGCCCTGCCCAGACCCTACTCTGACTGCAGACAATTAAAACAACAGGGCACACAAACAGGGCTGCCCAGGGATAGTGAGAGGGGTGTGGCTGAGCACATGAGTTGCTGCATCACTGAGCGTGGGGAAGAAATAACAAAGTACAGCTATGCAGATGCAGGCAAGCCTGACCCAACTGGAGAAAAAGCAGCACTAGAAGGGAGTTGAGATGCAGGCACGCAGACTGTCTCCATGCAGATCCTGCTCTGACTTTGGATAATTAAAGCAATATGGCATGAATGCAGGATTGGCTGCCTATGTGGAGTCAGAGGGAAATGGTTAAGTGTGCAAGGCGCTGTACTGCTTGGAAAGAAAGCAGAATTAGCAAAGTGCTGAGGTGCTTCATGCAGGTCTGCCCCAATAAAAGAGAGAGAGACAGAGAGAGAGAGACAGAGAGAGAGAGAGAGAGAGAGAGAGAGAGAGTTGAGCTGGTGTGGCATTGAGATGCAAGCATGCAAAACAACCCTGCCAGGACCCAACTCTTATCACAGACAGTTAAAGCAACAGGGCACACCAAGAGTGCGTAGAGCAGCCCCATCTATATCAAGCAACCTCACTCAGATTAGAAGGGCAAGGAAGCGTGAACACACCAGGCTACCTCACCTAGAACCCACTCCTTCAGGCTACATGACACACCAGGCACCACATGTGCCTGCCTCGATTACAAATGGCCTACCAAAACTATTCAACACACAGTCTACTCAGAAATCACTCTTTCAAGACTGGGAGAGATAGCTATTTTATTCAGCTCATAGGAACAAACACAGAAGGTGAAACAAAATGAGGAGACAGAAGGAAAAACTCCAGAGAAAAACCCTAATGAAACAGAGATAATGAATTATTGGGTTGTCAGAAAAGTCATGACATATTTTTCTATGTTTTTCATTGCAAAAATGCATCATGACTCTTCTGACAACCCAATAGTTTGATAAAGAATTCAAAGACATGGTCATAAGGATGCCCAACAAACTTGAAAATACAGTAGAGGAACTCAGAGAACATTTCAACAAAGAGATAGAAAATGTAATAAAAACCAATCAGAGATGAAGAACACAATAGCTGAAATGAAAAATACATTAGAAGGAATTGGCAGTAGATTAGTTAATATATAAGAATGGATTAGTGACCTAGAAGACAGAATAATGGAAATATCCAATCAGAACAGTAAAACAAAAAAGAATTTCAAAAAATGAGGATAGTATAAGAGATAAGAGATCTCTGGGATAACATCAATTCCCTTAACATTCACATTATGGGGATTCCAGAAGGAAAAGAGAGAGAGAAAGAAGCAGAAAGAATACTAGAAGAAATAATACCTGAAAACTTTCTTAATCTAGGGAAGGAAACACAACCAGGTCTAAGAAGCACAAAGAATTCCAAACAAGATGAACCCAAAGAGACCCACACCAAGACATACTGTAATTAAAATGGCAAAAGTTAAGAATAAAGAGTCAATTGTAAAAGGCAGCAAGAATGAAAAAAAAAAGTCTCATACAAAGGAAATTGAATAAGGGTATCAGCTGATTTCTCAGAAGCAATAGTACAGGCCAGAAGGCAGTGGCAAGAGATATTTAAAGTGTTTAAAGAAAGGAATCTACAACCTAGAATACTTTATCCAGCAAGGTTATCATTTAGAATTGAAGAAGAGAGAAAATTCTCCAGACAAGCAAAAACTAAAGGAGTTCACCACCAGTAAACTGGTCTTTCAAGAAAAGTTAACAGGTCTTCTGTATGAAGAAAAGACAAGGCAAAAACCAGAAATAAGAAAATACAGGTAAGAAAAAAAACCCTCTTATTAGTTAATGACAGTGAATCAACCACTTAAAAAGTTAATAAGAAGGATAAAAGACAACAGTAGCAAAATGAACTATAACTAGAGTAAATAATCAAGAGATACACAAAACAAAAAGATGTAGAACATGACATCAAAAACATAAAGAGTTGAAGGGGGAGTAAAAATGTGTTGCTTTTAGAATGCAATTAAATGCTTATCAGATTAAAATAGACTGCTATAGACATAGATGGCCATATGCGGTCTGACAATTAAGTTTGCAAACTCATCCTTGAAAAAGTGCTACATACATCATTGCTGAACATCACTATGGTCACCTTTGAAGTACTCCCCTTGGGAAGCTATGCACCGAAGGTAGTCCCTAGTCCACCCTTCAAAGCAATTTTGGAACTCTTTTTCTGGAATGGCCATCAGAGCTATTGTTGCATTACCCTTGGTGTCCTGAATGTCATAAAAATGTCTTCTTTTCAATATTTCCTTTATCTTCGGGTAAAGAAAAAAGACATTGGGGGCCAGATCAGATGAGTAGGGAGGGTGTTCCAATAGTTATTTGTTTACTGGCTAAAAACTCCCTCACAGACAGTGCCATGTGACCTGGTGCATTGTTGTGATGCAAGAGCCGTGAATTGTTGGTGAAAAGTTCAGGTAGTCTAACTTTTTCATGCAGCCTTTTCAGCACTTCCAAGTAGTACACTTAGTTAACTGTTTGTCCAGTTGGTACAAATTCATAATGAATAATCCCTCTGATATCAAAAAAGGTTAGCAACATCATTGTAACAAGTTTTCGAATTTAATTTTCATACCTCATAAGTATGGCTACACTCACTTTTCTCTGGATACCATTTGTTTGCAGTATCATTTTCAACTCTTTTATTTTGAGTCTATACTTGTTCTCACAGCTGACATGTGTCTTTTGATGGCAGTGTGTGGTTGGATTTTGTTTTTTGATCCAACCTGCTACTCTGTGACTTCTTATGGGTGAGTTAAGTCCATTTACATGTAGAGGAATTGTTGATATATGAAGATTTCCTATAGCCATTTTATTTTTTCGTTTTCTGGTAGCTCGATGTCACCATTGTTTCTTTGCCCTTGTGTTTCTATCTCTTATTTTAGTTTGGTGGTATTCTATGTTTCTTCTTTTTTATGTTATGTGTCTCAGTTCTGGGTGTTTTAAAAATTAAACTTCATTGGGGTGACAATGGTCAACAAAACTATATAGCTTTCAACTGTACAATTCTATAATACATCATCTATATATTGCATTATGTGTTCAGTACCCAGAGTCAGTTTTCCTTCCATCACCATACACTTGACCCTGTTTACGCTCTTCTACCATCTTTCCTCCCCCCTTACCCTCTGGTAACCACTAAACTGTTGTCTGTGACTATGAGTTTTTGTTTATTTGTCTCATTCCTTTGTTGCCTTCAGTTTTTTATATGGCACATATAAAAGTTAAGTCATACAGTTCTTGACTTTTTCTGACGTATTTCACTTAGCATAATAATCTCAAGATCCATCCATGTTGTCGCAAATGACAATATTTCATCTTTTCTTATGGCTGAGTAGTATTCCATTGTGTATACGTACCACATTTTCTTTATCCAATCATCTATCAAAGGACACTTTAGTTGTTTCCATATCTTGGCCACCGTAAATAAAACTGCAATGAACATCGGAGTACATATATCTTTATGGATAAATATTTTCAGATTTTTTTTGGTAGATCCCAGGAGAGTTTTGGCTGGGTCATATGGTAATTCTACTCTTTTTTTTTAATTATTATTTTTTTATTGTGAAATACACATTTTTTTTAAATTGGGGAATTGGGGAAAGGGGAACAGAGAAGTTGCTATCCTTTTGTTCTTCAGTCTAGATGTGGAGGACATTGCTTCACTGACCCAAGTTGGCACCATCATTGTGCTCTTCCTGGGTGAGGCAGACCTGTCACCAGCTTCTGGGTGGCCGCTCATGGCAGCTGCTGGCCGCTCACACCAGCCGCTGGCCACACATGGCAACCCATGGCATCCCACTGCAGCAGGGGTTGTAGCCTATGCCATCGCCGGTGACTCACGGCAGCCCAGCTCCAGGGTGAGCCATTGCTCAGCATCTTAGCTGCAGAGGGCAGCGTCACTGGCCCTCATATGTGGGACCCGAATCAGGGCCCTCTGGCATCCCAAGCCAGCTCTTAACCAATGTACCACTGGGCCAGCCCTGAAATACACATTTTTTGGAATTAGTTTCAGCTGTACAACACAGTGCAATAGTTATACTTTTTACCCCTTGAAGTGACAATCCCCCTCCCCCAATCCGGTGCCCCATTTCCCCCCCGAATATCATACATATCTATTACAATTCCCTTGACTCAACTCCCACACTATACTCCATGTCCCATGACTATATATATTTATATATATATATATATATATATATATATATTCACTTATAGTTGACATACAGTACTATACAACATCAGCTTCAGGTGTATAGTGCAGTGATCAAGACTCTACCCCATTCATGATGCGGTCTCCCTAGCAAGGCATGTGACCGTCTGGCACCCTACAAAATATTTACAACATTATATATTTTTTTGAAGATTCTATTGGGGAATTGGGGGAGGGAACAGCGTTGGGGAATCGGGGAAGGGGAACAGACAAGTTGCTGTCCTTTTGTTCTTCAGTCTAGTTGTGGAGGACGTCACTTCACT
>NW_017732678.1:166155-172324 GCF_001890085.2 Hipposideros armiger | reverse complement strand
GAGGAACCTCCATACTGTTTTCCATAGTGGCTGTACCAATTTACATTCCCACCAACAGTGTATGAGGGTTCCTTTTTCTCCACAGCCTCTCCAATGCTTGTTATTATTTGTCTTGTTCTAACAGGTGTGAGGTGATATCTCATTGTGGTTTTGATTTGCACATTTCTAATAGCTAGTGAAGTTGAGCATTTTTTCATATATCTGTTGGCCGTGTGTAAGTCTTGTTGGGAGAAGTCTCTGTTCATGTACTCTGCCTAGTATGGAAATTGAATAAGTCATTCAAAACCTTCCCAAAAGCAAAAGTCCAGGACGAGATGACTTCACTAGTGAGTACTATCAAAAAGTCAAAAAAGATCTAACACCTGTCCTTTTCAAACTCTTCCAAAAAAAATTGAAGAGGAGACAGTACTCCCTAACTCGTTTTATGAGGCCAACATTACCCTGATACCAAAACCTGGTAAGGATAACACAAAAAAAGAAAATTACAGACCAATATCTCTGATAAGTACTGATGTAAAAATCCTAAACAAAATTATAACAAATCAAATAAAACAATACATTAAAAGGATTATACATCACGATCAAATGGGGTTCACCCAGGGGCACAGGGTTATTTCAACATGCACAAATTGATCAATGTGATACACGACATAAACAATATAAAAGATAAAAATCATATGATTATATCAATAGATGCAGAAAAAGAATTTGACAAGATATAACATCCATTTATGATTAAAGCACTTAAAATAATAGGTATAGCAGAAAAATACCTTAACGTAATGAAGGCCACATATGACAAACCCTCAGCTAATATCATAATTAATGGTGAAAAACTGAAGCCTTTTGCTCTATGTTCAGAGACAACACAAGGTTGCCCCTATCACAACTGGTATTCAACATAGTGTTGGAAGTTGTAGCCAGAGCAATTAGACAAGAGAATGAAATAAAAGGCATCTGAATTGGGAATGAAGTTAAATTGTCAGTTTTTACAGATGACATGATTTTTTATATAGAAAACCCTAGAGATTCCACCAAAAACTATTAGAAACAATAAATAAATACAGTAAAGTTGCTGGATACAAAAGTCAATGTATAAAAGTCCATTGCATTCCTATATACTAAGAATGAAATTTCAGAAAAAGAAATGAAAAAAAAAACAAAACAAAACAGAATTCCATTTGCAATTGCAACAAGAGTAAAGTACCTAGGAATAACCTTAACAAAAGATGTGAAGGACCTATATACTGAAAACTATAAGACATTCTTAAAAGAAATGAAAGAAGGCACAGAAATGGAAAGGTATTTCATGTTCATGGATTGGAAGAATCAGCATAAAGTGGCCATATTATCCAAAACAATATACAGATTTAATGCAACCTCCATCAAAATTCCAATGACGTTTTTCTTAGCCTTTTAATTGTTTTCATTACTCAAAAAAGGTTCATTTAAAATTTTTTTAAACAATTTTAATTTTAATTTTATTTATTTATTTATTTATATTGAGGAACAGTGTGTTTTTCCAGGACCCATCAGCTCCAAGTCAAGTAATTGTTTCTACTTGTGGAGGGTGCATCTTAGTGGCTCATATGGGGATCAAACTGGCAACCTGGTATTATGAGCACTGCGCTCTAATCCACTGAGCTAACCAGCCACCTCAAGGTTCATTTTTTTATTTAGCTTTCTGACTCTGTGCTTGTGTCTTCATCACTTTCACAACGACTTTCTGCTCCTCAATTTCTTTATTTATTTCTTTAGCACACTTGATCCTGTCATGGATACATTTAGCACACATGGATCCACCATAGGCCCTGCTGACATGTTTTTTTATTTAAAAAAACCTCATTAGACCTTTAGCTCTCATAGTATGAACTTTGCAAACTTGGCCTGGGCACATGCTACATGCAGATTTTGGTGCTTTCTCAACCTTCTTAGTATAAAGGTAAACAATTCTATTACCAGGGATTCAGGACAGCCTAGTTTTGTTAGAGGCTGTATTGTAGGACAGTCTCTTACTGTATATCAAATGCTGGACCATTCTGAATGACAGTAGACACCATCCCCACAAGATGCCAATGGCATTTTTTCAATAAATAGAGCAAAAAAATCATCAGATTTCTATGAAATCACAAAAGACCCTGAATAACCAAAGCAATCCTAAGAAAAGAAAAACAAGACTGGAGGTATCACACTCCCTAATTTCAACTTGTACTACAAAGCAATTTGATTATTTAAAACAGCATGGTTTTGGCAGAAAAACAGACACACAGACTAATGGAATAGAACTGAAAACCTAGAAATAAACCCACACATATGTGAGCAGATAATTTTCGACAAAAGAGCCAAAAACATACAATGGAGAAAAGAAACCCTCTTCAATAAATGGTGCTTGGAAAATTGGAAAGCCATGTGCAGAAGAATGAAACTAGACTGCTCTCTGTCACCGTGTACCAATATTAACTCAAAATGGATCAAAGACTGAAACATAAGACCAGAAACAAACTGCATAGAAGAAAGCATATGTACTAAACTTATGGACCTTGGGCTCAGAAAGGATTTTATGAATTTGACCTTAAAGGCAAGTGAAGCAAAAGCAAAAATAAATGAAGGGAACTACTTCAAACTTAAAAGCTTCTGCACAGCAAAAGAAACCATCAACAAAACAAAGAGGCAACCAACCAGATGGGAGAACATATTTACAAACAATGCCTTCAATAAAGGGCTGATATCCAAAATACATAAAGAACTTGTACAACTCAACAACAACAACAATAAAACCACAAACAATCCAATTAAAAAATGGGCAGAGGACCTAAACAGACACTTTTCCTAAAAAGACATACAGTCGACAGTTATATGAAAAAATGCCCAACTAGATATTAGAGAAATGCCAATCAAAACCACAATGAGATAGCATCTCACACCTATTAGAATGGCTATCATCAATAAGATGAGACTGTGGAGAAATAGGAAAAACCACACACTGCTGGTGGGCATGTAAATTGGTACAGTCTCTATGGAAATCAGTATGGAGGTTCCTCAATAAATTAAGAATAGAATTACCACATGACCCAGCAATCCCTCTCCTGGGTACCTTCCAAAATCTGATAACATTTATCTTTAAAGATTTATGTACTCCAATGTTCATTACAGCATTATTTACTGTGGCCAAGACATGGAAACAATCAAAGTGTCTTTCGATCATGATTGGATAAAGATGTGATGTATACACAATGAAATAGTACTGTGCCATAAAAAAAGATGAAATATTGCCACTTGCAACAAAATGGATTATCATGCTAAGCAAAAAACGTCAAACAGAAAAAGGCGAGAACCATATGACTTCAATCATACATGGGATATATAACTGAAAACAACAAAGGAACAAGACAAGAAAACAAAAAATTGTAGACACAGACAACAGAACAGTTTAGTGGTTATCAAAGGGTAAGGGGGCAGCAGTCTTGGTAGAAGAGGGAAAAGGGGATCAAATACATATATGACAATTGAAGGAGAATTGACTCTGGGTGGTGCACACACAATGTGATATATAGGTGATGTATTATAGAAATGTACACTTGAAACCTATATAAATTTACTAACCATTGTAGTCACCCCAATAAATTTAATTAAAAAACCATACCATGTGCTTACATTGGAACTTGCTATACTAGGCTCCCCCAACTCACACTACCTACATGGCATAATCACACTTCATTGCTATCATAGCCTAGCTAATTCTTTTTAATAAAACATTTTGAAGCACTGAGGAGCCATCAAATATTTTAGAGCATAAATGTAGGAAGATTCATTTGGATGATATTATGGTAACTTCACTGCATCTCTAATTTCAGAGACTCTGGTAACTTAGGAAAATCCAAAGTGTCTATCATATAGCCCAAAGTGGTAGAACAGTCTTTGATTTTGACTTGGCTTACATGGTGTCTGGTTACCTCAAAAAGTGATGAATTTAGTTTTACTACATTATTAGACATTAATTGACACAAAAAAATTAGATACCATAATTTGGGATATCACAAATACATTCATGTTTAATCTGTTTAAGTAGGATAAACCAAGAGTTGTTTCTATGAAAGCAAGAGAGACCTGTAATAGGAAACTTTTTCAGAGGCATCAATTTCTCAATGTTTTAGTGTTTTGTTTTTTTTTAACGTTGACCACTGTTGTCAATTTTTTTTAAATTTATTTTTTTAAAGATTTTATTGGGGAATTGGGGGAGGGGAACAGCGTTGCGGAATCGGGGAAAGGGAACAGACAAATTGCTGTCTTTTTGTTCTTCAGTCTAGTTGTGGAGGACATCGCTTCACTGGCCCATGTTGGTATCATTGCGCTCTTCCTGGGTGAGGCAGATTGGTTGCCAGCCTCTGGATGGCTGCTTACGGTGGCTCTTGGCAGCTCACGCTGGCTGATGGCTGCCCATGCCGGCTGCTGGTCACTCACAGTAGCTTTACGGCAGCCCACTGCAGCCTCACTGCAGCCTACACCATCTCTGGCGACTCACGGCAGCCCAGCTCCAGGTCGAGCTGTTGTTCACCAACTTAGCTGTATAGGGCTCAGCATCACTGGCCCTAATGTGGGATTTGAACCGGGGTCCTGCTGCTCAGAGCTGGCGTCCCAAATCAACTCTTAACCAACGCGCTACTCTGCCGGCCCATTTTGTTTTGTTTTGTTTTGTTTTTTTACTGTGTCCTGTTTCTGGGATGAGTGGTATGAGTGCTGCCTCTGATGTTCTCATTCATGTCAAGAACATGAGCATTCACTGCCACCTGTACTGTGTTGAAGCTGCTCTATGTATTTGGCACAATACTGTCCTTCAGGCACTTACCGATGAGTTAGAGAGAAAAATAGCACAATGTGGTTATCAATAGACATAGGTTCTGCTTTGTTTTTGGGTTTAATCTAACACTGTGGCTTGCATAAGTGTTGTGCGTGTGGTCTTTGCTCTCAAGGGAGCTTAATAGTAGCCATATCTATAGCCAGAATCATCACTTAGCAGAGAGGGAGGTAAAATTATTTATTCAACTTTCCTCTCTGTGACCTCTTCTGTCATTGGTAGGCTTTATCCCCCTTATGACTCAGAATCCTCACCTGTCACATTTGGATAAAATAATAGCTAGCGGGCTGGCCTGGTGGTTCAGTTAGTTAGAGCGCAAGCTCTGAGCAACAGGGTCACCGGTTTGATTCCACATGGACCAGTGAGCTGTGCCCAAGCTGAGCTGCTGCTGAGCTGCTGCCGGGTGGCCAGATGGCTCATTTGGTTAGAGCACATGCTCTTTTTTAAAAAAAAAATTAGTTTCAGGTGTACAAAACAGTGCAATAGTTATACATTTTACCCCTCATAGTGTGACAGCACCCCTCCCCCACCCACTGCCCCATGCCCCCTGCCCTATATCATATATATCTATTACAATTCCATTTACTCCACCCCCCACACTATACTACACATTCCATGACTGTATATATTAAATTATAGTTGACATACAATATTATTCAATGTTAGCTTCAGGTGTACAGTGCAGTGGTCAAGCCTCTACACCGTCCATGAAGTGGTCTCCCTAACAAGACATGTGACCACCTGACACCCTACAAAATATTTATGACATTATTAATTATATTCCCCAAACTGTCTTTTATATCCCTGTGGCAATATTGTAGTAGCCAATTTATAATGTCTAATCCCTTCCCCTTATCCCTCATCTCCACCCCCCCCATAAAGCAACCATCAGTTTTTCCTCTATATCTCTGAGATTGTTTTTGCTTTGCTCATTTATTCAGTTCTTCAGATTCCACATAAAGTGAGATCATATGGTGTTTGTCTTTCTCCGACTGACTTATTTCACTTAACATAATGTCATCTGGGTCCATCCATATCGTTGCAAATGGTACAATTTCATTTGTCTTTATAGCTGAGTAATGCTCCATTGTATAAATGTACCACAGTTTCTTTTTTTCCTTTTAATTATTTTTTATTATGAAATACACATTTTTTAGAATTAGTTTCAACTGTACAACACAGTGCAATAGTTATACTTTTTACCCCTCGAAGTGAAAACCCCCTCCCCCAATCCACCACCCCAATTCCCCCCAATATCATACATATCTATTACAATTCCCTTGACTCCACTTCCACACTATACTCCATGTCCCG
>NW_017732678.1:150592-164615 GCF_001890085.2 Hipposideros armiger | reverse complement strand
ACTGGCCCTCATATGTGGGATCCGAACCGGGGCCCTCTGGCGTCCCAAGCGAGTTCTTAACCATCGCGCCACTCGGCCGGCCCTGTTTATTTTTTCTTTTATTTCCCTTTCCCGAGGAGATATATTAGTAAAAGTATTACTCAGGGTAATGTCTGAAAATTTGCTTCCTACGTATTGTTTTAGGAGTTTTATGGTTTCAAGTCTTACATTTAAGTCTTTAATCCATTTTGAGTTTGTTCTCATATATGGCATAAGTAGGTGGTTCATTATCATTTTTTTGCACATATCAGTCCAATTTTCCCAGCACCATTTATTAAATAGACTATCTTTAATGTAAATCCTTGCTCCCACTATAATAGATTAAATTACCATATATGGATGGATTTATTTCTGGGCTCTCTAGTCTGTTCCATTGGTCTATGTGTCTGCTTTTATGCCAGTACTATACTGTTTTGATTACTATAGCCTTGTAGTATGATTTGAAGTCGGGTAGTGTGATACCTCCCACTTTGTTTTTATTTCTCAGGATTGTCATGGCTTTTTGGGGTCTTTTATGGTTCCATATGGATTTTAAGATTATATATTCTATTTCTGAGAAAAATTTGTCATTGGTAGTTTGATAAGAATTGCATTGAATCTATATATTGCCTTAAGTAGTATTGACATTTTAACTATATTAATTCTTCCTATCCATGAACATGATATGTATTTTCATGTATTTCTATCTTCTTTGATTTCTCTCTTCAGTGTCTTATAGTTTTGTGAGTATAGGTCTTTTACTTCTTTGGTTAAATTTATTCCTAGGTATTTAATTGTTTTTGAAGCAATTGTAGATGGGATTGATTTTTTTTTTAGCTGAGTCATCCTGTCACCTGTGGCAGCTCAGCAGCAACTCAGCTCGGGCTGGGAATCAAACTGCTGTTGCTCAGAGCTCACACTCTTGAGCGAACTCTTAACCAACTGAGCCACTCGGTTGGCCCTGGGATTGATTTCTTGATTACTTATTCTGATAGTTTATTATTGATGTATACCAGGGGTTGGGAAACTCCGGCTCATAAGCCACATGTGGCTCTTGGGGTATGTTCTAGCTCAAAAGTTTGCCAACCCCTGAAAGAGCCAATCTTGTCCCTCACAACAATTTAAAAATTATTCAACAGCCATACATATATTTCTACATAATTACCATTATGTGAATAATATCCTTTGAAAATTTTGTAAATGAAACTATGATAGTTTTATTTTCATTTTCAATTTTACTTCAGAGCCACACACTCGTTAGCCACAGTTTGTTGACCCCTGGCAGCTTTTCTGTCTCAAAAGTTTGCCGACCCCTGGTGTATACAAATGCAACTGATTTCTGAATAATAATTTGGCATCCTGCTACCTTACTAAATTAATTTATCAGTTCTAACAGCTTTTTGGTGGAGTCTTTGGGATTCTTTCTATATAGCATCATGTCATCTACATATAATGACAATTTTACCTCCTTCTTTCCAATTTGGAAGCCTTTTATTTTATTTTCTTGTCTGATTGCTGTGCCTAGAACTTCCAGAACTACGTTGAAAAAGTGATGAAAGTGGGCAGCCTTGTCTTGTTCCTGATCTTAAGGGGAAAGGTTTTAGCTTTTCCCCATTGAGTACTATGTTAGCTGTGGATTTATCATATATGGCCTTTATTATGTTCACATATGAACCCTCTATTCCCACTTTGCTGAGTTTTTATGATAAATGGCTACTGGATTTTGTCAAATGCTTTTTCTGCATCTATTGATATGATCATATGATTTTTACTTTTCATTTTGTTAATGCGATGTATTATGTTAATTGATTTGCGGATATTGAACCAACCATACCAGAAATGAATCCTACTTGATTGTGGTGTACGAACTTTTTTTTTATCTGAGCCATCCTGCCACCTGTTGGCAGCTCAGCGGCAGCTCAGCTTAGGCTGAGCATCGAACCGCTGTTGCTCAGAGTTTGCACTCTTGAGCAAGCTCTTAACCAACTGAGCCACTCAGCCGGCCCCGTGTATGAACTTTTTATTGTGTTGCTGAATCCGGTTTGCTAGTATTTTCTTGAGAAATTTTGCATCTATGTTCATTAGGGATAACGGTCTGTAGTTTTCTTTTTTGTAATATCTTTGTTTGATTTTGGGATCAGAGTAATAGTGCCCTCACAAAATGTGCTTGGGAGCCTTTCCTCCTTCTGTATTTTTTGGAATAGATTGAGGGAAATAGGTATTAATTCACTTTTTAATAAGATTTTATTGGGGAATTAGGGGAAGGGAACAGCGCTGGGGGATCAGGGAAAGGGGAGCAGACAAGTCGCCGTCCTCCTGCTCCTCAGTCCAGCCATGGAGGACGTCGCCCCCCGGCCCACTTTGGCACCATCACTGCACTCTTCCCAGGCTATGCAGACCAGCCGCCGGCTCCCGGACGGCTGTTCACAGTGGCTCTTTGCAGCTCACACTGGCTGCCGGCCACACACTGTAGCCCATGGCAGCTCACTGCAACAGGGGCTGCAGCCCACATTGTCGCCAGTGACTACAGCAGCCCAGCTCCAGGTCGAGCTGCCATTCACCATCCCAGCTGTAGAGGGCAGTGTCACTGGCCCTCATGTGGGATTTGAACTGGGGCCCTGCTTCTCAGAGCTGGCGTCCCAAGTCAGCTTTCAACCAACGCACCACTCAGCCGGCCCCTATTAATTCTTTTTTGAATGTTTTGTAAAGTTCACCTGTGAAGCCATCTGGTCCAGGACTTTTGTTTGTTGGAAGCTTGTTGATTACTTGTTCAATTTCTTGGTGGTAATCAGTCTGCTCAGAGTTTCTGTTTCCTCTTGGTTCAGAGTAGGAATAGAGTACGCTTCAAGAAATTTATCCATTTATTCCAGATTATCTAATGTGTTGGCATATAGTTGCTCGTAGTATTTTCTTACAATTTTCTGTATTTCTGTGGTATCTGTTGTCACTTCTCTTTCATTTCTGATTAAAAAAAAATTTTTTTTTTAGCTGAGCCATCCTGCCACCTGTTGGCAGCTCAGTGGCAGCTCAACTCGGGCCAGAAATCGAACCCTCTTGCTCAGAGCTCAAGCTCTTGAGTGAGCTCTTAAACAACTGAGCCACTTGGCCAGCCCTTTCATTTCTGATTTTACTAACGTAGGTCCTTTCGTTTTATTTGTGAGCCTGGCTAAGGGTTTGTTGATTTTGTTTATCTTTTCAGAAAACCAGCTCTTGGTTTCATTGATCTTTTGTATTGGTTTTTTTTTGGTCTCTATTTCATTTATTTCTACTCTGGTCTTTATTATTTCCTTACTTGTACTCCCTTTGGGCTTGTTTTGCCATTCTTTTTCCAGTTCCCTTAGATGTAAAAATAGCCTGTTGATTTGAGATTTTTCTTGTTTCTTTAGATAGGCCTACATTGCTATGAATTTTCCTCTTAACACTGTTTTCCTGCATCCCATAGATTTTGGGTCGTGGTGTTTTCATTTTCGTTTGTCTTGAGGTATGTTTTGATTTCTTCCTTGATCTCAGTTTTGACCCTCTCTATTTAGTAGCATGTTATTCAGCCTCCATGTATTTGTGTGCTTTCTGAATTTCTTCTTATAGTTGATTTCTAGTTTCATAGCATTGTGGTTGGAGAAGATGCTTGGTATGATTTCAGTCTTCTTAAATTTATCGAGACTGGTTTTGTGTCCTAACGTGGTCTATCTCGGAAAATGTTCCATGTGCACTTGAGAAGAATGTATATTCTGTTGCTTTGGGGTGAAATGCTCTAAAAATATCGATTAAACCCAACTGGTCTAGAGTGTCATTTAAGGCCACTGTTTCTGTGTTGATTTTCTGTCTGGAGGATCTGTCCATTGGTGACAATGGGATGTTGAAGTCCCTTACTATGATAGTGCTACCATTGATCTCCGACTTTATGTCAGTCATAAACTGTTTTATTTATTTAGGAGCTCCTATGTTGGGTGCATAGATGTTTACTAGGGTTATGTCCTCTTGTTGGATCCATCCTTTTATTATTATGTAGTGCCCTTCTTTGTCTTTTATTGTAGTCTTAATTTTAAAGTCTATTTTGTCTAAATTAAGTATTGTTACTTCAGATTTTTTCTGATTTCTAGTTGCCTGCAATATCTGATTCCATCCCTTTACTTTCAGTCTTGAGTGTTCTTTGATATGAGATGAGTCTCTTGTAAATGGCATATGCATGGGTCCTGTTTTCTTATCCACTCAGCCACTCTATGTCTTTTTTAAAAAAAGATTTTATTGGGGAATTGGGGAAGGGGAACAGAGAAGTTGCTGTCCTTTTGTTCTTCATTCTAGCTGTGGAGGACGTCATTTCATTGGCCCACATTGGTATTGTGATCATTGCGCTCTTCCTGGCTGAGGCCGATCGGTCGCCGGCCATTGGACGGCCACTCACAGCAGCTCACACTGGCTGCCAGCCATACACAGTAGCTTATGGCAGCCTACTGCAGACCCACTGCAGCCTACACCATCGCCGGTGACTCATGGCAGCCCAGCTCCAGGTTGAGCTATTGTTCACCATCTTAGCTGTAGAGGGCACAGCATCACTGGCCCATGTGGGATCCGAACCGGTGGGTCTGCTGCTCAGAGCTCCCGCTCCCAAGCCAACTCTTAACCAATGAGGCAGCCCCACTCTGTCTTTTGATTGGATCATTTAGCCCATTCACATTTAAAGTGATCATTGATAGGTACATATTTATTGCTATTTTGTTATTCGTTTTTCTGGTCTTTGGTTACCTGTTTTCCCCTTTCTTCTGTTTAAAAAAGCCCTTTTAACATTTCCTGTAATGCTGGTTTGGTGGTAATAATTCCTTTACCTTATTCTTTTCTGAGAAGCTCTTTATCTCTCCTTCAATTTTAAGTGATAGCCTTGCTGGGTAGAGCAATCTTGGTTGTAGGCGTTTGTTTTGCATCACTTTGAACATTTCCTGCCACTCCCTTCTGGCCTGCAGAGTTTCTGTAGAAAAGTCAGTTGTTAGCCTTATAATAGTTCCTTTGTATGTAACCTGCTGTCTTTCTCTTGCTGCTTTTAGGATTTATTCTTTGTCTTTAACCTTTGCCATTTTAACTATGATGTTTCTTGGTGCAGCCTGTTTGGGTTCAGCTTGTTTGGAACTCTCTGCATTTCCTGGGCTTGTATGTCAATTTCCTTCACCAGAGTAGGGAAGTTTTCAGTCATTATTTCTTCAATTATGTTCTCGATCCCTTGCTTTTTCTCTTCTCCTTCTAGTATTCCTATGATGCGAATGTTGTTTCGCTTGATGTTGTCCCACAGGACTCTTAAACTATTTTCATTGTTTTGTATTCTTTTTTCTTTTTGCTGTTCCAACTGGGTGATTTCTGCTATTTTGTCTTCTAAATCACTGATTCGATCCTTTTTTTAATCTGATCTACTGGTGATTCCTTCGAGTGTGTTTTTCATTTCAGATATTGTGTTCTTTTGTTCTAACTGGTTGTTCTTTTTATGATTTCTCTATCCTTCTTTATGTCCTCACTAAGTTCCTTAAACATTCTTATCATCCATGTTCTAAACTCTGTGTCTGAAAGGTTGGATACCTCTGTTTCATTTAGTTCCATTTCTAGAGCTTTTTCTGATCTTTTACTTGGGACATGTTTTTTTGTTTCTTCATTCTGGCTGTCACTCTGTGATTGCTTCGATGTATTAGGTAGACCACATATGTCTCTCAGTCATTGCTGGGTGGTCTTGTTGCATGTGTCTTTTATATTTGGGTTGCACAGCCTCCCTATTCTCCTTTCCCATGTGTTCCAGAGGTGTTACTGTTGAAGTTGATCTTTAATTGCTTTTGGCTGTCAGAGGGTGGGATCGACCCTCTGACCCTCTGGGACAGACTGATTATCTGGGAGAATTAGCTCTGCTCCCATTGTATGAGCTGCTGTGTGGACGTTGACCCCTTCAGAGGAGGCTTGCCCACTCTGGGCTCTTGTGCTCATAGAAAATTTCCTTTGAGAGTGCCACTTGTAGGTTCAACCAGGTAGTACCCTGGTTTTGTCTAACACTGGTCTCTGGGTGTATTGGTTCTGGTGTCTCTTGGGCAGGGCTCCCACTCAGAGATATTTTAGCCCTGTCTGTTACTGACCCATAGCTACCTGGTAGGCTGTACTCAGTTGGCTGCTGCCCTTGCTGGGGTCATGTGGGGATGGTCTCTGTGTGACCTGAAGCTGGCTGCCCCCTATATTGGTCCTGAGGCAGTTTAGGAAAAGGCCCAGGACCCCCTAGGCCTGTTGCCACCTGTCAGATGCCGGTAAGGCCTACCTATTGAAAGAGGCTCTTTAGGGGCATGTGTCTGGCTATTTGACCCGGTGTTGAGGGTGCTTCTGCGATGTCGCACTAGCTTGGCAGGATGGAGTTCAAGTGAGTTATGTGACATGATTGGGGGTTTTTAAGATGTTAATGCAGATTCGGGTCTTGCACCAATACCTGGCCAGTGACCCCCTTGATGGCGTCCCAAGGGCACTACAGCTAGCCTTCTCCTCACACTCACAGATTCATGAAAGCTTCTTCCAAGTGACTGTGGTGTAGGTTTGTGGTAACTGAACACCACAGAGATGACCCCAGGGCTCTGTGGACCACCTTCTGTTGTAAAAAACCTTTCCCACAGTTTGTGGGAGTGGGTCCAGTCACCCCAGTACACTGATTGCTCCTGACAATGCAGCTCTAGGTGGGCAAGGTAGTGTTACAGGTGCGTAAAGGCTGTGGCCAGTGATTTCTACAAATTCAGTGTAGTCTCAGCTCCTGGACCAGTGGTAGGTTCATGTCTGCTTCATAAAACATAAACAAAGCAAGCGAACTCAACACCACCAAAAAACAAAATACACCTCCACAAGAACACAATAAGCAATGATTAGACAGGGGAAACAAAAATATATAAAAGAGAGAAAAACACAAACACAAAAACAGAAGAACAAGACAGAAAACCAGTGACCAAATCAATAACCAGATAAACAAGCCTGAGAAATAATGACAAAAAAGAAACAGATTGAAGAAGAAAAAGGGAAAAAATGAAAGAGTAAGAAAAAAATAATAATGAAAAAAAGGGGGGGGAAAGGAAAAAAGAGAGAGAAAAAAAAGGCTCTCCACCCGCTTTAATCTGCAGACCACTTGCTCAGCAATAGAGACTCTGTGGGCGACTCAGCACCAGCTGTGTTGGGGCAAAGGCCCCAACGCATTGTGCACAGGCCTCCCTCTCAGGCTTGCAGTGAGTTTCTTGCAATTAGCTGCCATGTTCTCTGGGGCCGTGCTCACCACCAAAACTCCTTACAGTTTGCTGCAAGCTGTCTGCTGTTGCAAAAACCCCCTGTGGCCTGCAGAAGTGGGGGCCAGGCACCAGGGTCTCAGGGTGCCCCAGGCAACACAGGTGGGTAGGGCAGACCCCCAAGGCACCACAGGCTGTGGTCAGTGACCCCCACCAAGTTAGAGCAGTGTGCACTCCTGCATCAGCAACCAGCCTGCACGCCAGGAATGCCCCGACCAGATCACGCAGGCACACAGCTCCCAGCTTAACACTCCCAGGAAAACTCCTAGTCTCAGCCTGTCCCAATCAGCCGCTCGCAGATCAGGTAGAGCAGCCCGACAGCCAATTGCCACCCTGGCAACTCTGCACACACAGTGTGGAGAGTGGGGACCCAAGGCAGCTCGCTCGCGCCTGCGTCTCAGTGAGCAGCCTGTTGGAGCTGGAGCATGCCTGCCAGGAGCTACCCTGGCTATACAGCACAAGAGGTGCAGACAGTGGGGATCCAAGGCAACATGGGCACGCACACATGTATGTTTGTGCCAATTCCACCTGACTAATGTGGTCCCAGATTTGACCTCATGAGGAAGGGCCCAATCCTGGAAAAATGGCACCCTCCTGCACTCTACTCGTGTGCAAGCTCCACACAGGGGGAACCATGGTCCCAAAACCTCCAGCTCTTGTGCCAAAGGCGCTCAGTTTAGTCCTTCCCTGCAGGCTCCTGGGCCCCTGCTCACGCAGCCACTCCTTCTGCCAGGGACCAGGTGAGTGCTCATCAGTGAGCGAGTCTGTGTGCCGGATCCACAGGAGGGTGACTGGTTCTCTAGCCACCCTCCGCCTCATCGAGTTGAGCAAAGAAAGTCCTCACTAATTTCTACTTCCAGCTATCATAGAACTCCTCTTCTGGGCAAAGTAACTCTGGGCAGGTGAGCGTGGTGTGGGGCTGGAGGGTCTCTCCCCCAATCAGAGAAGCCTCTCCACCACTGAGGTATTCCTAACAGGGTTTGCCCTCTCTCTGTGGGCCTAGAATCAGCCTGCCTCACATCTCTGCCTTTCCTACGAGTCTTGACGTGGCCTCTTCTTTAAATCATTTATTCAGCTAATTCATCCAGTGTTCAGAGGACTTTCAAGGTTGAGTGTTGTATAAATTATTTGTAATTTTTTTTAAACAATTTTTATGTCACTTTTAATTTTTTTTTAAATGAAATTTTTTTTTTAAGATTTTTATTGGGGAATTGGGGGGATGGGAACAGTGCTGGGGAATTGGGGAAAGGGGAACAGGCAAGTTGCTGTCGTTTTGTTCTTCAATCTAGTTGTGGAGGCCTTGCTTCACTGGCCCAAGTTGGTACCATCATTGCGCTCTTCCCTGGCGAGGCAGATCAGTCGCCAGCTTCTGGACGGCCGCTCACTTCGGCTGCTGGCCGCTCACGCTGGCTGCTGGCTACACACGGTAGCCCATGGCAATCCACTGCCACAGGGACTGCAGCCCACGCCGTCGCCGGCGACTCATGGCAGCCCAGCTCCAGGTTGAGCTGTTGTTCAGCATCTTAGCTGTGGAGGGCAGTGTCACTGGCCCTCACATGTGGGATCCGAACCGGGGCCCTCTGGCATCCCAAGCGAGTTCTTAACCATCGCGCCACTCGGCCGGCCCAAATTATTTGTAATTTTGGTGTGATCCTGGGACGCATTTGGCACAGTGCCTGTCTATTCTGCCATCTTACCGGAAGTCCCCTAGAGCTCATGCTCTTAACAACAAAGTTGCTGGTTCGATTCCTGCATGGGATGGTGGGCTGTGTGCCCCCCCCTAACTAGATTGAAAGTGGCGACTGGACTTGGAGCTGAGCTTGTGCCCTCCACAACTAAGATTAAAGGACAACAACTTGACTTGAAGCTGATGGGTCCTGGAAAAACACAATGTCCCCCTTTCCCAATTCCCCAATAAAATCTTTAAAAAAATAGCTAGCAAGTATTGACCATATAACACTACCCGGGAACTGTGCTAGTGCTCTACATTTAATCCTCACCATAACTCTATGAGGTGTATTCCATTATTAATATGTCCATTTTACAAATACTGAAACTGAGACTCAAAGGAGATGTTATTTGTTCAAGTTCACACAACGAGTAAATGGTTCAAACATGATCTATCTGATTCTATAGCCCTAAATTAAAATGCTACTTCTTAACCAGTACACTATGTTGGGTTTGTGTAGAAAACATCACTAGACTTTTATTCATCACTTGTATTCAATTTTATTGCTGCAGTAATCAATTACCACAACCTTCGTGGTTTAAAACAACTCAGATTTATTATCTTATAATTCTAGGTACCATAAATCCAGAACAGGCTTCATAAATCTAATATAAAGGTATTGATGGGGATGCATTCCTTTCTGGAGATTCTAGAGGATAATCCATTTCCTCGCCTTTTTCAGATTCTGGAGGCCACCTGATTTTCTTGGCTTGTGGTTTCTTCTTCCATCTTCAAAACTAGCAATAGCTGGTCGAGCCTTTCTTACATCACATTACTGTGACACTAACTCTTCTGTGGCCTTATTTCTCATTAAATCATCCATGTGATTACATTAGACCCACCTGGATAATTTAGGGTAGTCTCTTTATTTTAAGGTCATATGATTAGCAACCTTAATTGCATTTTATACCTTAATTCTCCTTTGCTTTGTAACAACATATTCACAGGTTCCAGGGACTAGGATGTAGCCTTTATTCTGCATACTATACCAGCTGTACACTGTTAGCTATGTATATATTATATTACTTCAATTTCCAATAACTTTTACCCTTTTTAAAATCACATATAGAATATTTTCTCCCAAATTTGATCTTCCTCTAATGTTACTTATATCAGGAATTGAACTAATATGCATAATAGTAGTGCTTATAACCCTAACTGAAATTTATTAAATGCCTATTCTGCACCATATACTGTTTGAACTCTTTACATACATTAAGTCACTTCATTCTCACAACCCTTTTATTGTTATTGTTATTAATTATAATTATGCTATGGGTTTGTCCTGACTAAATGTTGTAACAAACTCCAGTGTTTTCTTGCACTATTTATTTTAAACCGATCTGTGATCTCAAATGAATGTACCTTCTGGAAACAATTAAATCTAGCCTAGTTTCTCAATCTAGTCATTAAGCATGGTCAAGTTGCTAGCCTGCAAGAGATAGGAAGTGACTTGTGTCATCTCAGGGATTATAAAGGAGAAAAACTAGAGTTCTGAAATAAATAAAAATACTCTGGTTTGAAAAAGACATAATTAATTTTTTTTAAAGATTTTATTGGGGAATTGGGGAGGGGAAGAGTGTTGGGGAACCAGGAAAGGGGAAAAGACAAGTTGCTGTCGTTTTGTTCTTCGGTCTAGTTGTGGAGGACGTTGCTTCACTGGCCCAAGTTGGTATTATCATTGCGCTCTTCCTGGGCGAGGCAGTCTCTCACTGGCCATTGGATGGCCCGATCACGGCGGCTCACGGCTCACGGCAGCTCGTGAAAGCACACGCCAGCTGCTGGCCAGCAACACTGCACCCTCTGCTGTTACTGGCAACTCATGGCAGCTCAGCTCCAGGTCGAGTTGTTGTTCACCATCTTAGGTATAGAGGGCGCAGCGTCACTGGCCTATGTGGAATCCGAACTGGCAGCCCTGCTGCTCAGAGCTTCTGTTCCCAAGCTAACTCTTAACCAAGGAGTTACTTGGCTGTCCCCTCTTAAGGTGATTTCTCATGAGAAGAGCACAATTGCACTATGTCAAATGATAAAAAGTAAAGGTCTTAATCCAATATGACTTATGTCTTTATAGAAATGAAAAATCTGGACACAGAGACATGCATAAAGGTAAAATATCATGTGAACATGAAGACAGCCATCTACAAGCTAAGGAGAGAGTCCTCCCTTCATAGCCCTCAGAAGGAACCTATTTTGTCAATACCTTACTTTTAGACTCTGGCCTCCATAATAATGAGAAAGTAAATTTGTGTTGTTTAAGCCATTCAGTTTGTGTTGGCTTAGGCACCTGCCACTTTTATAGCAGCCCTAGCACAGTAATATATGTGGGCAGGTAATAAACAGAGTACTGGTTATAGTTGAGTTTACAATGTGGTCTAATGGGTCTTGCAATACCACCCAGTGGCAATTTCCTCAATTCCTAAGTGTACAGGTGTGAATTACACACTTTGCAGTTGGAGTAACCCTCTATTTGTTCCATAAACTGTGGGGTAGGAACTATTATAGTAGAGAAACCCAAGTGCAAACTTCTGAAACTTCTCCTGCCCCCAGAGAAGTACAAAAAACAATATATAAATAGTTTTTCTGGATACATTTGGCAATGATTTGTATCACTTTTGAAGATCTAAATGTTCCATTCATATCTCTGGTTACTTTGCCAGTCTGGCTACTGAGGAAACTGGGTAGATTGTGGAGAATGACTATAGACTACCACAAGGTCATCTCGGTACTAGGCCCCATTGCAGCTGCTCTGTTGGGCATAACATTATTGCTTGATCACTTAGTAACACCTCAGGCACACTGATTTGGTCAATGAATTCTATTCTGTCCAATCATAAAAGAGGAGCAGAAAAAGTTCAACTTCACATGTGAGAGAGACTCTTCCTTTACAGTTCTACTCAAAGCTATGTAAATTTTCCATTCTTTCTCAATATAGTCCAAAAACTTCTGGAACATCTGGACACCCCACAGAATAGTACACTGCTCTTTTACATCAATGATATGCTGATTAGGTAAGATAATATAAATGGTAAATAGTATGCTGGAAGGCTTTATTAAGATACATTCAGAGAGTGAATATAAATCCTAGAAATATTCAGAAACTTGAAACTTTGGTAAAATTTTTAGAAATAAGTGGTCAAGAGCATGCTGAGGAATGCCTGCTCTAAAGAGATGAAAAATTGCTGCATTTTGCATTTAAGAGAGGAGCACAATTCCTGGTAGCTTTCTTTGGATTCTGAAGCAACACGTTTAATAACTAAGAATACTGCTTCGACCCATCTACTGAGTAACACTAGGCTGCCAGATTTCAATGAGACCTGGAAACAGGAAGGGCTTGGCATCACGTCCAGGTTGTGTCATGAATAGTCCTGCTGCTTGTTACACATAATCAAGAAGACACTATGGTTTTGGAGGTGTCAGTGGTAGGAAGGGATGTAAGGTGGGGCTTATGACAGTCTCCAGTGTGAGGATCCAATGCAGACCCCTGGGATTCTGGAGCAAGGCCATGCCATCTATAACAAAAAATTATATGCCCTTTGAGAGATAGTTCCTGGCATGGTACTGGGCTGTAATAGGGACAACATGTTACTGGGTACCAAATGATCATGCATGCAGAACTGCCAATTATAAGCCAGGTTCTGTTGGACTTAACAAGTAAAACAATGAGACAGACCCAGCAGCTCTCCATCATAAAATGGACATTGTCATTCTGGAATCAAGTCTGAGCAGGACCAGAGGGTATATGTAAGCTGCATAAACAGGTAACACAGATCTCCATTTTATGCAACATACTTCCACCAGCACCTTCCCTCAACTTGCACCTATGGATATATCATAGAAGAGAGAAAGCCTGAGCCTTGATTATAAATAGGTTGGCTCAGCATATGGGTTCAAGTGGGTGGCACCTTACAGCAACACTTGGGTGGCCCTGAAGGAATAAAATATATGACCAGAGTATCCACTTCACAGTAAAGGAGGTGTGGGGGTGGGCACCTGACCATGAGTTCCACTGGTTATACTGCATATCACACTGTCCAGAAGCTGCTGGCCTCAAAGAGAGCTTGAAAGACCTGCTGAAGATGCACTAAAGTGTTAGCTTGGATACAAAGCTCTGCAAAATTGGGTGCCATCCTTTAAGATGCAATATATGCATTAAATTGGAGAATTATAGATGATGTGTCTTCAACAGGAAAAACACATATGCCCAGAAACCAAGGGATTTGCTTAGGAGTGGCTTCACTTACCATCACTCCCAATGACTTACTTGGGGCTTGTGTTCTTTTTGAATCAAATTTGCTTGCTGTAGAGATATATGTCCTGATCCCCAAAAGGGGGCATATTCTTGCCAGGGATCCAGCAACAGTCCCATTGAAGTACAAGTTATGGCTGCTGTCAAAACAGTTTGGACTCCTATACTTAGAGGCTAGCTGTTGTGAAGAAGAGTCACCATCTTGACAAGGGTAATTTAACCTGATGGGCGAGAAGTAGTGTTGCTTTACACAGTATGGGAAGGAAGGGATATCTGTGGAAGTAACATGATCCACATGGGCACCTCTTGGTATTCCCTTGCCCAATCTTAACTGTGAATGGAGTTTGAGGAGAATATGATTACTAGAAGCTCAGACCCTTCAGAAATGAAGTTTGGGATCATATCATCAGGTAAGGCATCAACACCTGTAGAAACAGTAGTTGAGGGCTGGCCAAGTGGCGCAATGGTTAAGAACTGGCTTGGGAGGCCAGAAGGCCCTGGTTCAGATCCCACATATGAGGGTCAGTGACAATGTCCTCTACAGCTAAGATGCTGAACAACAGCTCAACCTGGAGCTGTGTTGCCCGTGAGTCACTGGCGACGGCTAGGCTGCAGCCCCTGCTGCAGTGGGTTGCCATGGGCTACTGTGTGTAACCAGCAGCCAATGTGAGTGGCCAGCAGCCGCAGTGAGCAGCCGTCCAGAAGCCAGCGACTGATCTCCCTCGCCCGGGAAGAGCGCAATGATGGTGC
>NW_017732678.1:146950-149963 GCF_001890085.2 Hipposideros armiger | reverse complement strand
TCGGCTAGCCCATATCCTTTCTCTTTTTATTTTTCCCTAAGGAGAAGAAACCCATGGGAATTTTGGAAGAGTGAATATGGATAGAGACGTGGACCTGTGTAATGAGTCATGGGAATTTGCTGCTCAGATCTTACTTCAAGAGAGGTCCTGCTCTGCGGAGTGTAGTCACCTGACAGCCTCTAGCTGCTGCAAATTTGAGGTCCACCAGTGTACATGTTAGGGCCACACTCCCACTGGACTGTTTCCAGCCAATGATTGAGTACCATGGAGGTATTAAGGACAGGGTATTCCTGTACAACACAGGCTCCTTTAAAGAGCAGTCTTTGTTCAGGGTTCCTCATTGGCTTGCTTGAGACTTTCTCTGAGCTGCAGCGTGTCTAAAACTATTCTTTTTAAAGATTTTATTGTGGAATTGGGGAGGGGAACAGTGCTGGGGAATCGGGGAAGGGGAACAGACAAGTTGTTGTCCTTTTGTTCTTCAGTCTAGTTGTGGAGGAGGTCACTTCACTGGCCCATGTTGGTATAATTGTTGAACTCTTCCCGGTAGAGGCAGTCGGTTGCTGGCCATTGGATCGCTACTCACAGCAGCTCTCCCCGGCTGCCAGCCACTCACGGTAGCTCAGCTCCAGGTTGAGCTGTTGTTCACTATCTTAGCTGTAGAGGGCACAGTGCCACTGGCCCATGTGGGAACCGAACCGGCGGCCCTGCTGCTCAGAGCTCACGCTCCCAAGCCAACTCTTAACCAACTGAGCCACATGGCCAGCCCTATCTGAGACTATTCTTACCTAGAGTTCTTTTCTTTCCTTTCTCCTTTCACAGAGGTCAGAACTGAATGGTAGTCTGAAAGCTCTCCCCACTTACTCTTGCTCCCCTTCTCCATTACCCTTCACTAGTGTTTCCCTTAATAAGCCTTTTACAATATATTTCTCATTATGTGTTCACTTTTGATTCCTGGAGGATCCCTGGTGTTCCAGGGGAAAAGGCCAGAGCAAAATTTAAGGTGGAGGGTGAACAGTGTAGCTGCCATTTGCCAACTGTTTTAGGAGTACAGTTGACTCTTGAACAACATGAGCTAGGGATACCAACCCTTCACGCAGTCAAAAATCCACATATAACTTTTGGCTCCCCAGAACTTAACTACTAATAGCCTATTGTTGACTGGAAGCCTTACTGATAACACAAATAGTTAATTAACACATATTTTGTATGTTATATGTATTATATACTATATTCTTACAATAAAGTAACCTAGAGAAAAGAAAATGTGATTAAGAAAATCATAAGGGGTGGCTGGCCAAGTGGATCAGTTGGTTAAGAGCACGAGCTCTGAGCAACAAGGTCACTGGTGTGATTCCCACATGGGCCAGTGAGCTGTGCCCAAGCTGAGCTGCCGCTGAGCTGCCAACAGGCAGCAGGATGGCAACTGGACTTCGAGCTGAGCTAGCTGCACCCTGCACAACTAAGACTGAAGGACAACAACTTGGCTGTTCCCCTTCCCCAATTCCCCAATAAAATCTTTAAAAAAAGAAAAAAGAAAATCATAAAGAAGAGAAAATACATTTACAGTACTGTACATATTTAGTGAAAAAAAATTCAGGTATAAATGGACCAACACAGTTCAAAAACATGTTGTTCAAGGGTCAACTGTAATTTACGAATGAGTATCACTCTATCCTTGCATACTGGTTGAATATCAGTATTGGATTTAGACTTCATTCCTGTTCCTCATCTATTCATTTCTCCAAGCACCATTCCTTCTTCATATCTGTAAATCACTTTTATTATTTTATTTTATATACTTCCAGAGTTTCTTTACACAAAGACAGGCAAATACAATATATAAATACATACGTACATACATACATACGTACATACATACATAAGAATATATATATATTCTCTTTCCTTCTTTTTAAAAAATACTACAGCTATAGAGCATATATTCTCTGCAACTTGAATTTTTTCACTTAAATTTATATTGGAGATCTTTTCATCACACCACATAGACAGCTTATTTTTTCTACATTCACGTGACATTCTATTGTGGAGAAGAACTGTTATATTTTCATTCAATCGCTTATTGACATATAATTGGGTTGTTTCTAAACCTTTTCTTTTCTTTTCTTTTTTAGGTATACCCTTGTACATCTGAGAGTTTTATTTTGTGATCTAATCTGAAAAACGTTTCTTTTTTTTCTTTCTTTTTCTTTTTTTATTTTAAATTAAATTTATTGGGGTGACAATGGTTAATAAAATTACATAGGTTTCAAGTGTACAATTCTGTAATGCATCATCTATATATTATGTTGTGTGTTTACCTCCCACAGTCAGTTCTCCTTCCATAAACATTTCTATTTACAGTATTGTAATGAAAAATCTTTTATGTGTGATTTAGGGCATGTGTAAATGATCAAATGGGTTACAAAAATGACTCGTCTTTAAGAATTGGATCTGAAATCTAATCATTTCTGAGAGTAAATGGAAGTCAAGGTTATAACTAAAAGGCAGAAAGCAGACTGAGTGAAGTGAAGGAAGTCTCTATGTTTATATCTATCTTTAACTATCTGCATATATATCATTGCTATAGGTTAAATATTTATGTCTCCACAAAATTCATAAGTCAAAACTTAATGTCCAATGTGTTGTTATTAGGGTGGGGCCTAACACCCCAAAAGTAAGGACTTTGTAAGGTATTTTGAGTGGGTGGAGCCCTCATGAATGGAATTAGTGCTTCTATAAAAGAAATTACACAGAGCTCCCTAGTCCCCTTCCACCATGTGAGGACACAGTGAGAAGGACTGTCTATGAAACAGAAAGTGGGCTCTCACAGACATCAAATCCCCCAGCACCTTGATCCTGGACTCTCCAGCCTCCAGAAGAATGAGAAATAATTTTCTCTTTCTCATAAGCTATCCTGTCTATGGTATTTTTGTTACAGCAGCCCAAACAGACGAAGACAATTACTGTCTGTCTATCTATCTATCTATCTATCTATCTATCTATCTATCTATCT
>NW_017732678.1:141841-144705 GCF_001890085.2 Hipposideros armiger | reverse complement strand
AACTATCTTTCATTTTTAATACAATTGTCTCTACAAATAAAACAGGAGTAAACATACCAAAGGAGCATATCTTGGTTTTGGAGGTGGAGGAGGCATCTTGCACCTACAGAGACGTTTGACCTTAGGTGACAGTAATAAAGGCTTACAAGGAGGTAGTGGTGGTCTTTCTCTTGATGGAGGAACTCTACCTGTATGTGTCTCTTTTCCTTTGAATGTGGTCTTTTTGAATGACATTTTGTGTTCTCTCTTTTGTGCTTCCTTCTTTGAATCTGTAGATGTGGCATCTGATTCATCAACTCCTTTCTTTTTAGCCCCAAATTTATGTACTGACTCTTCAGATTCAGCGTGTGAACTTTTCAAGATTCCGCGCTTCTTTGGGCCTTTCCCGGAAGACTCATCAGATTCAGCACTAGTAGACTCCATGCCCTTTTTTGCATCCTGCTTCTTGGCACCTTTCTTTGAATCTCCCTTAGTCTTCTTTAACATTTTTTTATGCTTCTTTGACTCCCAGTCAGATTCAGTTTCACTGGATTCTTCAGACTTCATTGCAGACTTCTTTTTGTCATCTTTCTTTGATTTTCTCTTATCTTTCTTTTCAATTTTTTCACCCTTTTTTGAATTCCATTCAGATTCAGAATCAGCATCAGTTGACACTGTGTCCTTCTTGGAAGCTTTTTTCTTGTCATCTTTCTGTGAAACTTTCTTATCTTTCTTTGAATCTTTCTTATCCTTTTTTGACTCCAACTCAGACTCAGATTCAGCCTCAGTAGACTCTTTGTCTTTCTTAGCATCCTTTTTCTTTGAATCTTTCTTAGCCTTCTTTGAATCTTTTTTTGCATCTTTTGAGTCTGTAGACCCTGTATCAGTAGACTCTACATCCTTCTTTGCATCCTTCTTGTTGTCTTTCTTTGTATCTTTCTTATCAGTCTTTGCATCTCTTGAGTCTACAGATTCAGCATCAGAACTCTTTGCTTCCTTCTTCGAAGACTTCTTTGAATTATTCTGTGAGTAATTCTTTAACCACATATCAAATTCCATGGATTCAGCACCAGACTCCTCTAAATACATAATTAAATCCATATTTGAACTGTTTTTTGAGCAAGTCTCTGATTTAGCATCAGAATTGTTCTTTGAGATCTTAGAATCCTTCTTTGTGCATGTGGATTCAATGTCTGTCTCTTTGGAATTCTTTGAATCTCTCTTATTTTTTTTTGGATCCTTCATCAAGACTGCCTTAGAATCTTTGGATTCTGGGTTTGCTTCTGATTTGTACTTTGACTTCTTAGATAGTTCACTTTCATATGATGATTTTGATGGAGTTTTATCTGCTTTAATTCCTCTTTTACTTTTTTTGTCATTTACTATTTTCTTGGATTCTGGAGTTGTTTCATGTGGGCTTGTATTTTTCTTAGAATATTTCTTAAAAGTTGTTTCTTTTTTGTCATCTTTGGACTTTTTAGATTCTGCCTTTTGAGGGTGGGTTTTAGGAGTATAATGATGTCTGAATGGAGCCTGTTTCCTGACAGTTAAGTAATCAGATGGTCCTTGGTAAATTTTTCTTAAAGAATGCCTTGTCCATTTATGAGCTGTCTTCTGAACTTCCTCTAATTTTCTTTTGTCACATCTCTGAAAAGTTTGGTTAGAATAATAATAAACATTTTCAAATGGGTTATACCTTTACATATTGATACATGAAAATAGTCTAGCTTCTTATTAACCATCCATTTAAAATTGATTTTTTAATTTCCTTTTCAATGTTCTATATGAGTTTGTGTGTGTTACTTTAGTAGAAAGCTTAGGATTCCCTCAATGATTTGTAGTGGTGTGGAGCAGCCCCACAAGGATCCATGGTACTTTAGGGCTGGTACTCACAATTGATAGTGGGTTCATTTTGGACTCCTCTATGGAAGAGATATTTTGGAACATTTTGTGCACCTTTCATTCTCAAGTTAGTTCAAAAATAAGCTGCTGCCCTTCAAGTTTGTCATGACAATTACTGTGATAGCTGTAAACTTCAGGCCTAGCCTTTCTACTCCTGCTTTCAAATTGAGAGACTGGGAGCCCAGCTGTGAATTATTGCCCAAAAGAAGAACATAAAACGAAACAAATGTTTGATTCAGATTAATTTGTGTAGTAGTAGTGTAATTTTTTTAAACTCCCACCCAAACATTTGTCAAATCTGGTTGTAATAGTGAACACCTAGATTAATTTTACATTTATTTCTTATATTTCTTCAACTATTCAGTAGAGACATCACCAGCCAATGAAATGGTCATATGGAATTAAAGGAGGGACATGAAGATAAGCATGCACTTGGATCACTACAAATGAAATGAATGGCCCTTGAATAAGTGCATTGACTGTAACTCTGCTTTGGGAGATGGTTTTAAAATATATTTTGATATAGCCATGGGTGATCTTTGTGTGCTACTTTTTCTTTTCATTAGTTGATAAGATAATTCCACTTTATAAAAGCAGTAAAAAACTTGAATCTCTCAGTATCTAGTGTCCCAAGTTCCAAAATAAATAAAATGGAGAGGTCCTGAAGCCTTATCAAGATCAGTTCTTGTTCTAAGTTTCAAATATTAGATGTTTTTGCAGCTGGTAAACATTTTCTGAGACATCGTACCAGTTGTAGCATTAGGTTCTTTATCTTGCCTAGCATATTAGCTATATAATGCCTTTGAAATGGAGAGCCAATTATAAATAAAAGTTTAATCTGAAGCAGGTGAGAGCAACCTTTTGTATGGAGAATTATAAATTTTAAAATATCTGCTTCCAATAGGTAGCAAAATTCAAATTACATATATCTATATTTCCAATACTTACAGGAACTGTGATTTGTAATTCTGAAGGTCTTGATG
>NW_017732678.1:138063-139936 GCF_001890085.2 Hipposideros armiger | reverse complement strand
TCCAAAGACTAAATTTTTACTTGGTATGGAATTTTCATATGTTCTGATGTTTACTTCTTGTCTGTTAAAAGAAAAGAAAATAATGCTTTAATTGAATTTGTACTGTGTTGTATAAAAATAATAATACTTATTATTAATAAGACTTCAACAGTAAAACTTTGAGAAATCTTATACATTCTCTGAACTCCATTATCTAAAAATGTCTACTTATAATTTGCATCACAGTTCCCTTCCCCTAAACCAAGTTACAGATGAATAAAAGTGTATTTTCACCAGAAATTTGAACAAAAATAAACAGTGGAAAGAAAGCTGAAATAACAATAAAAATAATTTGACATTCTAAAATATATGAAATATCTTATTGAATTATATAGAACAGTAAATCAAATGAGTGTCCCTCCAGTTTTCCAATGAATAAGTCTAAAACACTAATAAGCTCACATATTTTCTAAATTCACCAAATAAGTTCTGAAGAAAACCCACTTTTTATTTATTTATTTATTTATTTTAAAGATTTTTTTTTTTAGCTGAGTCATCCTGCCACCTTTTGGAAGCTCAGCGGCAGCTCAGCTTGGGCCGTGAATCAAACCGGGGACCCTGTTGCTCAGAGCTCAATCTCTTGAGCGAGCTCTTAACCAACTGAGCCACTCGGCAGGCCCATATCCCACAACTTTTTAATGTTCTCAGTACTTAAATGAAATCAAACCACTAATGATATGTGAAAGTGGCCCATTTAAGTTTTGATCTAGAATTTGAATTTTTCTTACACACAAGGAAAATTGGTCCATGATATTTTCCATTTGGAAGGTGCCCACTTGATTTGGTAACACCAAATTGTCTACCAAGGGTATACATGCTATGATTTATTTTTAATATTTTACTTCCTTATTAGTTAGCAAGGACAGTAAGTTGTGACCATTCTTAATTCTGAGATTGTACTTATATATCCATGTGCTCTACAGCTTGTTTTTTGACTTCTATAAACCATCAAATTAGTAAACAAAACCAAATAAGTCAAAATGGTCAAATATATTAATGTTTGAGCCAAATATATTTTCATTCCCTAAGTGAAGCTTTATTATCCAGGACAAAGCTTAGTCCATATTCATCATAAGATAACTACTGACTTAAGAAAGATATTCATCATAAGATAACTACTGACTTGAGAAACACACTGAGTAATAAAAATATCTATTCCAGTGGTTCTCAACTTGAGGTGAACATCAGAATTAACTTGGAATTTAAAAAACTAGAAACATTCCTGAGAACTTCTGGACCTATGAGCAGAACCTCTGGGTGTGCCTTAATCATGTCTGTGTTTAAAAACTCAGGTAATTTAGATACTCAGCTCTTGTTAAGAACCACTGCTGTGAACGGTCTTGGAAAAAGAAAACTTCATAGATATCTGAAATAGTTCAAGCTTGTGCTTTTTGCTTTTTCAAAATATAATTGATCAATTATCTATTAGTCTGTGTTGAAATCACATTCATTCAACAGTGTAGCTAGAAGATATGTTATGGCCTGGAATCCTGGAAATTTGACAGTTTGAAAGTCTGACAAGCTGGTTGGGTCACTGCTTTCATATTCTGGGAAAAAGACTTTGCACCTGTATTGATTTTGACTTCCTTCCCACAGTCTAAAGTAGTGATTGCAAAACATTATTTTGAGCACAACTCAATATGTATGTGTATAATTTATGTTCTACTGCAATAATATACCTTATAAATCATACATTAAGATAGAAATTTTTGAAAGATGAAATAAAACATATAAATTGAAGTTCTAATATCTGATTCCCACATTCCAATGGATTACTTTGCCCATGCACCTCACTGTGGAGAACAGTAAAAAAGGCCATCAAAGAACCATGAGA
>NW_017732678.1:122484-135182 GCF_001890085.2 Hipposideros armiger | reverse complement strand
CTATAGTAATCAAAACAGCATGGTACTGGCATAAAAACAGACACATAGATCAATGGAACAGAATAGAGAGCCCAGAAATAAATCCATATCTATATGGTCATTTAATCTATGACAATGGAAGCAAGAATTTACATTGAGGTAAAGACAGTCTATTCAGTAGATAGTGCTGAGAAATCTGGACAGACACATGCAAAAAAATAAACTGGACCACCTTCTTATGCTATATACCAGAACAAATTCAAAATGGATTAAAGACTTAAATGTAAGATCCGAATACATGGAGCGCCTAGAGATATAGGAAGTAAATTTGCAGACATTACCCTTAGTAATATTTTTACTGATATATCCCTTCAAGCAAGAAAAGGGAGAGAAAAAATAAACATATGGGATTACATCAAACTAAAATTTTTTCACAGCAAAAAAACCATCAATAAAACAAAGGCACCCTACTGAATGGGAGAAGATATTTGTCAATGATACATCTTATAAGAGGTTAATATCCAAAATTTATAAAACACTCATTCAACTCAACACCAAAAAAATAAACAACTCAATTAAAAAAATAGACAGAGGGCACTAATAGACATTTTTCTAAAGAGGGCATACAGATGGCCAATAAAGATAAAAAAATGCTCAACCTCACTAATCAATAGAGAAACTCAAATAAAAACCACAATGAGATACCACCTCACTCTGGTCAGAATGGCTATAATCAATACATCAACAAACAACAAGCGCTGGTGAGGATGCGGAGAAAAGGGAACCCTTGTGCACTCTTGGTGGGATTGCAGATTGATGCAGCCACTATGGAAATCAGTATGGTGGTATCTCAAAAAACTGGAAATAGAACTACCTTATGACCCAGCAATTCCACTCTTAGGTATCTATCCAGAGAATTCCAAAACACTAATTCAAAAAAATATATGCACCCCTATGTTTACGGGAGCACTATTCACCATAACTAAGACATAGAAACAACTGAAATGCCCATCAGTAAACAATTGGATTAAGAAACTGTGGTACATTTATACAATGGAGTATTACTTGGCAATAAAGAAGAATAAAATCTTACCATTTGGAATGATATGGCTGGACCTAGAGAACATTATGCTAAGTGAAATAAGTCAGACGGATGAAGACAAATACCATATGATCTAACTTATATGTGGAATCTAAAGAACAGGATAAATGAACAAACTAAACAGAAACAGTTTCAGAGATATAGAGAAAAAATAGGGTTGTTAGATGGGAAGGGGGTAGGGCTGAGGTAGAAGCGGAGGGGATTAGGAAGCACAAATTGGCATCCACAAGATTGCCACAGGGATATGAAAGACAGTTTGGGAAATATAACCAATAATGTAAAGATTTTGTAGGGTATCTGATTGACACTTGTCTTATTAGGGAGACCACTTCATGGATAGTGTAGATGTCTGACCACTGCAGTGTACACCTGAAGCTGAGGCTAAATAATAATGAATGTCAACTATAATTTAATATATATATATATACATACATATATATATGTATGTATATATATATAGTCACAGGATGTGGAGTATAGCATAGGGAATAGAGTCAATGAAATTGTAAGAGCTATATCTGATATCGGGGGGTAATAGATTGGGGGAGGGGCTTATCACTTGTGAGGGGTGTAAATGTCTAACTGTGACATTGTTTTGTACACCTGAAACTAATTTAAAAAAAAGAGGACTTAAAAAATAATAAGAGGATATATAACTAATAAGAAAGTGAGAGGGAAATTTAAAAAGTTTGATTAATACAAAGGGAAACAAAAAAGGGTAAATAAAGAACATATATATAGAACAAATAAATAAAAATGAGATGTTAGATTTAAATCCAAATATAAAGTAATTACATTAAAAATAAATGAACTAAGATGAATAAGTTCTAGAGGTCAGCTGTACGACATAATGATTATAGTTAACAATATTGTGTTGTACACTTAATTTCTCTTGTGTGAGTTTTCACTTAAAACTATGTTAAGAGCATAAATTTCATGTTGTGTTTTTACCACAAAAAAGTGTGTGGATTAAATAGACCATTTAAAATACAAAAAATGTCACAGTGGGTTATCAGAAATACACCTAAAAATATAGACACACAAAGTTTAAAAATAAAAAAACAGTGAAGAAGTGATATTGTGCATACACTAGTGGATAGTAAGCTCATGGAGCTATAGTAATGTCAAACAAAGTTAACTTTAGAATAAATAAAGATAAATAAGAATATTTTATAATAGTAAAAGAATAAATCCAAAAGTAGGATGTAACAATTCTAAATTAGAGTGTACTCACTGACTATTGACATAGCTCTAAAACACATAAAGCAAACATTTATGAAACCAAAAGTTTTATACAAGCTCACAATTATATTTGAAGACTTTAGTATACTTATTTTAGCAACTAATAGACCAAGAAAACAAAAATACATCAGCAGAGATATAGAAAATTTGAATAACATGATTAACAATTCTTGACATAATATAAAAATACTGCAACAAACTGTACAATACACAATCTTTTCAAGTTTATGTAACATATTTAACAAAAGTGAACATAGACTGGTCTATAAAGCAAGTCTCAACAATTATCAGAGTACTGCTATATGGTATATGTTTGCTAACTACAGTGGAATAAATTTAGAAATCAATGAAAAAAACCTTAAACTAAAAACTAGAAAATACCTAAATTTTGAAAATTAAGACTATAATCTATGGGTTAAAGAATAAATCACAATGAAAATTAGAAAATATTTTGAACAATATATTGAACATAAATTAAAATATGATATTTACATATTTGTGGGATCAGAGAGCTATTTATAATAGAAACTTAAAACTTTAAATTCATGTATTAGAAGAGAGGCTGAAAATCAACAATTTAAGTATCCAACTCAAGAAGCTGGAAATAGAACTTCAAACTGGAAATTGAAAACGACATATGTAAGAGGAAAACATTAAAGATAACAGAAAGCAATTGCAATAAATTTGAAAATTTAGATAACATAGAAAAATTCCTTGAAAAAACAGACACAATAGTTGGAGAAATAGAAAGTCTCAATTATTGTATATATACATAAGATGTTGAATTTATATTTAAAAACTTACCGACATAGAGAATTCCAGTCCTGGATGTCTTCATTGGTAAATTCTCCCAAACACCTAAAGAAAAAAGAAAAAGAAAAACTATTCACAAACTTCTAAAGAATAGAAAAATAGAACAGTTTCCAATTTGTTCTAGAGAAGAGCATAATTTTGACACCTAAATCTGACATGGTTATTAATAGAAAATAAAATTACAAGCCTATATCTCTCATAAACATAGATGCAAAAATCCTTAAACATTTTTAAAAATTAATATACAGAAAGGATATTATATCACAAATAAGTAAAGCTTATTTCAGGTTGGTTTAACATTTTAAATTCACCACATTAGCACATTAGAATAAAGGAGGGAAAGTTATATGATCATCTCAATCTGCAGAAAAAGGTGATGAAAGCTAACACTTTCAAAAAAATTTTTTAGTAAACAAGGAATAGAAGAGAACTTCCTTAGTCTGATAAAAGGAATATACAGAAAACTAGAACAAATGTAATATTCAATGGCAAAGTATTGGAAACATTTCCCCTGAGCTCAAAAACAATAAAATGATATCCACCAGTACAACTTCAATTTAACATTGTACTGGAGGTCCTAGCCAATAAGGCAAGAAAAAACAACAAGTCTAAGAATAAGAAAATAAGAAACAAATTATTATTATTTACAGGCAGCACAATTGTTTACATGGAATATCCAAAATATCTAGACACACAATTACAATGAATAAATACATTTAGTCAAGTTGTTAGATACAAAAACTATGTATAAAAATTAATTATAGGGCCGGCTGAGTGGCGCGATGGTTAAGAACTGGCTTGGGACGCCAGAGAGCCCCAGTTCGGATCCCACATATGAGGGCCAGTGACACTGCCCTCTACAGCTAACATGCTGAACAACAGCTCAACCTGGAGCTGGGCTGCCATGAGTCGCCGGTGACGGCGTAGGCTGCAGCCCCTGTGGCAGTGGGTTGCCGTGGGCTACTGTGTGTAGCCAGCAGCCAGCGTGAGCGGCCAGCAGCCGCAGTGAGCGGCCATCCAGAAGCCAGCGACTGATCTGCCTCGCCTGGGAAGAGCGCAATGATGGTGTCAACTTGGGCCAGTGAAGCAACGTCCTCCATAACTAACTAGACTGAAGAACAAAAGGACAGCAACTTGTCTGTTCCCCTTCCCCCAATTCCCCAGTGCTGTTCCCATCCCCCAATTCCCCAATAAAAATCTTTAAAAAAAATAATTATATATTTTTAAACTAAATTTATTTGGGTAACAATGTTAGTAAAATTACATGTTTCAAGTGTACAATTCTATAATACATAATCTCTATACATATTTGATATACAATAAAATTAGAAAATATTTTAATAATGCCACGTATATAATAATAACATAATACCAAATACTTAGGAATGAACCTTAAAATATATGTATAACACCTCTACACTAAAGAGTAGAAATGAATATTAAGATAAATTAAAGAAAACAGCAGTTGGAAGACTCAGTATTATAAGTATAGCAATTTTCCCCCCCAAATTGATAGTGATTCAATGCAATCCCAATAAAATTTTTGACTTTTTATGACACCTAACTACTTGATTGTAAAATAAATTTTTTTTTATTGGGGAAGAGCCATGGTCATTGGTTACACATTGCTTTTATGATACAATGGCATAGTTGACTTTTTTAGGGAGGGCACAGCTCACAGTGGCCCATGTGGGGATTGAACCAGCAATCTTGGTGTTATCAGCACAATGCTCTAACAAACTGAGCTAATCAGTCACCCTTGGTTCTAAATTTTATATGGGAAGGAAAGAGTAATAATATACAAGGCAATCTGGAAGGAAAACAATAAATGTGAAGAATATATATTACCAAATATCAATACATAACTTATGAAGTGAGAGCAATTAAGACAATGTTGTATTGGCACAAACACAGCCAATGGATTAAAACAGGGCATACAAAAAAAGACTTATATAGATATAATCACATAAATTATCCCAAAGTTGTTATGCATTGGGGGGAAATGGTATTTTCAGTAAATAGTATTAGTCAATTGGGTATCTTCAAGAGAAAAATCCTTCAAATTTGAATAAGACATTATGATGTGATTTTCATAAATTTATTCATTCAACTAATAAATATATGGCACTGTGAAAGGCTGATAAATCACCTCTCAAAATGTCTATAGCCAAATCCCTAGAACCTGTGAATGTTACCTTATATGGCAAAAGGGACTTAACATATGTGATTAAGAATCTTGAGATCAGAAAATTACTCTGGATAATCCAATAGGGCGCTAAATATAATCATCAGAGTTTTTATAAGAGGAAAACAAGAGGGTCAGAGGAGGAAAAGACAAACTGATGATGAAAGCAGAAAATGGAGTGATGCACTTTGAAGAAAGGGAAAGGAGACCAATCCAAATAATTCATGTGGTCACTAAAAGCTATAACAAGGCAGGGAAATGGGTTTACTCCTCAGAGCTTCTAGAAGAAGCCAGTCTTGCTAGCACCTTGATTTTAGCCTAGTAAAACTGACATCAGGCTTCTAACCTCCATAAATGTGAAAAAATAAATTTGCATTGTTTAGTTCACTGAGATTGTGGTATTTTTCTACATCAATAATAGAAAATTAAGGGGCTGGCTGAGTGGCTCAGTTGGTTAAGAGCTCGCTCAAGAGTGCGAGCTCTGAGAAACAGCAGTTCGATTCCTGGCCTGAGCTGAGCTGTTGCTGAGCTGCCAACAGGTGGCAGGATGGCTCAAATAAAAAAAAGAAAAATAAAATTAATACAAATCTTGATACCAGTAGTGGGTGCTGCTGTAAAAGAATAACTAAAAATGTGGAAGTGGCTTTGGAATTGGGCAGTGGGCAGAGGCTAGAAAGATTTAGAGGAGCATAATAAATAGAAAAAGCCTAGACTGCCTTGAAAAAAAAACTGTTAGCACAAATGTGGATGTTCAAGAATCTGCTGAGGAGTACTCTGAAGGAAGGGATAGAAAAAGCCTATACCATTTTAGAGAATACCTAAATTATTATAAACAGTCTGTTGATGAAATATGGACATTAAAGGTGTTCTTGAAGTGACAATATTTAAGTGGTTACCAGAGGGTAACGGGAGTGATAGATGAGGGTAAACAGGATCAAATATATGGTGATGGAAGGAGAAATGACTCTGGGTGGTGAACACACACTGTGATATATAGATGATGTATTACAGAATTGTACACTTGAAACCTTTGTAACTTTATAATAGTTAATACAATTTTTAATTAATAAGCTTTAATTAAAAAAACTGTGGTAAACTGCATAACAAACCCTAAAGGTATCCATTTCATAATCCCTGGAATTTGTGAATGTCACCTTATAAACCAAAAGGAATTTGTAGGTTTGATAAAGGTAAGAGGCTTCAATTGGGGAGATTATCCTGAATTATTTAAGTGGGTCCTAAATGTAATCACAGTTGTCTTTTTTTTAAAGGTTTTATTGGGGGTTTGGGAGAAGGGAACAGTGTTAGGGAACCAGGGAAGGGGAATAGACAAATTACTGTCCTTTTGTTCTTCAGTCTAGTTGTGGAGGACGTCACTTCACTGGTCCATGTTGGTATTATCATTGCGCTCTTCCCGCGTGAGGCAGTCGCTTACCGGTCATTGGACGGCCGCTTACAGTGGCTCACAGCAGCTCAAGAAAGCTCATGCTTGCTGCTGGCCAGCCCCAATGCAGCCTACGCTGTCACCGGTGACTCACGGCAGCCCAGCTCCAGGTCGAACTGTTGTTCACCATCTCAGGTGTAGAGGGCACAGCATCACTGGCCCTCATGTGGAATCCAAACCAGGGCCTTACTGCTCAGAGCTGGTGTCCCAAGCCAACTCCTAACCAATGCACCACTCGGCCGCCCATCTTTTTTTTTTTCTTTAATATTTATTGGGTAACAGTGTTTTTTTTTTCCAGGACCCGTCAGCTCCAAGTCAAGTCGTTGTCCTTCAATCTAGTTGTGGAGGGTTCAGCTCAGCTTCAAGTCCAGTCGCCATTTTTTTTAATCTAGTTGCGGGAGGCATAGCCCACCATCTCATGTGGGAATCGAACTAGCAACCTTGTTCAGAGCATGTGTTTTAACCAACTGAATCATCCAGCTGCCCAACACAGTTGGCTTTTAAAGATGGGAGCTAAGTGAAATTTGACTGAAAAAATAGACAAGGCAATATAACAACAGAACAAAGATCAGAACAATGCAGTCACAAAGTGAAGAAATGCTGGTAGTGACCAGAAACTGGAAGAGGCACTGAATGAATTCTCTCCTCAAGCCTTCAGGAAGGCTTGGCCCTGGCAACACCTTGGTTTTAGCTCAAAGGGGCTCATTTTGGACTTCTGTTCTCCAGAACTATAAAAACAAATTCATGGCTTTCTAATTCATTAAGTTAATGGTAATTTTCACATTGGCAATTGGAAATGAATACACAAGTTAATGAGTTAAAAGGATTTCACAATAATCTACATAAGTGATCAAAATGATTTTGATTTTGTGGCAGAAATTGTGGTAAGAAGTGACTGAATTCTAAATATACTACGAAGGTAGTTCCTATAGGATTTGCTGATGTACTAAATGTTAGTTGCTGAATAAAGAGAAAGGTCATGAATGACACCAGAGATATGTTGGTGTGTGTGTGTGTGTGTGTGTGTATGTGTTTGCTTGAATAACCAAGTGAATAGTGGTGACAATTTCTGTAATGGGGTATACTTATGGGTGAGCAAGTTTAGAATGAAGCAAGAGTTTCATTTTCATATTAATTTTGAGCTATCTATTAGACACCTAAGTGGAGATGTTAATAAGACAATTGCATATATGTTTCTGGAAATTAGAGGAGAGGTCTGGGTAGAATAGAAATACAAATTTAGAATTCATCAGCATATAGGTGCCATATAAAACCATGGGATTGGATGATATTGTATGCTGAATAGTTATAGATAGGAAAGATAAGAGGTCCAAAGACTGAGTTTTTGGGCTTACCAACATTTAAAGATTAGAGGGAAGAAAAACCAGCAACAGAGTTTGAAAAGGAGTAACTAGTATGGTAGATGGGGAAGCAAGAAAACATAGTGGTACACACAGTAAATAAAAAGATTGAAGAAAGCCTACATAACCTGTAGGATACTACCAAAAGAAACATTTTGTCAATTCCTGAAGTCATAAACCTTACAAGCCAGGAAAGAAAGAGTGAAGGATATATTTAAAGAGCTGAAAGAAAAAACCAAACCTGTCAAGCAAGAAAACTTTATCCAGAAAAGTTATCCTTCAGAAATGAAGGAAAAATTTTCCCAGACAAACGTAAGCTGAGGGAGTTCATTACCACTACACTTTTATCTCTTTTTTTTTTGCAAGAAATTCTGAAAGGGGTTTTTCAAGTTGAAATGAAAGAACACTAATTAGTAACACGAAAACATATGAATATACTTAATACATTGATAAAAATAGTATATAGTCAAATTCAGAATACTCTAATCATGTAATATTGTGTGGTATGTTAACGGCTACTTAATTAAAGTTAAGTTCTTATCAGTGTAAAATAGATTATACTATCTACAAGATAGTTTTTGTAAAACTGATGGTAACCACAAAGCGAAAACCTACAGTAGATGCACAAAAGATAAAGAAAAAAGAACCAAAACTTATTATTATGGAAAACAATCAATGCACAAAGAAGGCAGCAATAGAGGAAGAAAGGAATAAGAGAACTACAAAACAGCCAGAAAACAATTAAAAAGATGTTGTTAATAAGTTCTTACCTATCAATAATTACTCTAAATGTAAATGGATTAATAAAAAAAGGCGATAGAGTGACTGAATGGATTAAAAGAAAAAAAATAAACCTTAATTAAATCATGCTTACAAGAGACTCACTTCAGCTTTAAGAACACTCACAGACTAAAAGTGAGGTGATGGAAAAACATATTTCATGCAAGTAGAGACCAAAAGAGAGCAGATGGAACTATACTTATATCAGACAAAATAGACTTTAAGTAAAAACTATAACAGAAGAAAAAGAAGGTCATTATAGAATGATAAAGGGGTCAATACATCAAGAGGATAAACAATGGTAAATATATATGCAGTGAAAATTAGAGCTCCTAAATATATTGAACAAATACTAAGAGATCTGAAGTGAAAAATATATCAATACAACAATACAATAATAGTTGGTGACATTCAACAATGCATAGATACTCCAGATATAAACTATATTTTATACATAGTTGGTTTAACAAACATATACAGAACATTTCATCCAATAGCAGCAAAATACACATTCCTCTTAAGAGCTCATGAAACAGTCTCCAGGATAGATTATATAATATGTCACAAAACAAGTCTTAACAAATTTAAGATTGAAATCACTCCAAATATTTTTCCAACCACAATGGTATGAAACTAGACATCAATAATAGGAGAAAATCTGGAAAATTTACAAATATGTGGAAATTAAAGAGCATATTTTCTGAACAACCAATGAATCAAAAAAGAAATCAAAAGGGAAATCATAAAGTACCTTGTCACAAAAGAAATTAGAAACACATACTTACCAAAACTTATGAGACACTGCAAAAGCAGTTCTAGTTAGGAAGTCTATCACAATAAACACCTACATTAAAAAAACAGAAGGATCTCAAGTAAGCAGCCCAACTTTACATATCAAGGAATGAGAAAAAGAAGAACAAACCAAGCCAAAGTTATAAGGAAAAAATACAAATATGGAGGAAATAAATAAATAAATAAATAAATAAACTAGAGACCAGAAAAAAATAAGATTAATAAAACTAAAAGCTTTTTTAAAAAGTTAAAGTTAAAACCTTTAATTAGACTGGGGGGAATAAAAAGACTCAAATAAATAATATTATAAATGAAAGAAGATACATTTCAACCAATACCACTGGAGTACAAATGATCATAAGAGACTACTATAAACAAATATGCCAACAAATTGGATAACCTAGGAGAAATGGATGGATTCCTAGAAACATACAACTTACCAAGACTAGTCATGAACAAACAGAAAATCTGAACTGATCAATATTGAGTAAGGAGATTGCTATAGTAATAAAAAATCTACCAATAAATAAATGCTCAGTACCAGATGGTTTCTGTGATGAATTCTAACAAAAATTTTAAAAAGTTAATCCAATTATTCTCTAACAGCTTCAAAAAAATCAAAGAGAGGAGAACATTACCAAATTCGTTTTATGAGGCCAGCACTACGCTGATACCAAAGCCACATAATGAAACTACAAAAAAAGAAAATACAGGCCAATATTCCTGATGAATATAGATAGAAATATCCCCCTCAAATATCAGAAAACCAAATTCAACATCACATTAAAGTGATTACACACTGTGATCAAGTGGGATTCAACCCTGGGATGCAAGGATGGTTTAACATATGCAAATCAATAAATATGATACCCCACATTAATAGAATGAAAGAAAAATCATACGATCATTTCAATAGATGCATTAAAACCATTGACAACATTTACCCTTTCGTATAAAAACTCTCAACAATTTGGCTATAGAAGAAATGTTCATCAACATAATAAAGGCCATTTAAGACTAATCCATATCTTACATTATGCTCAATTGTTTAATGTTGAAAGTTTTTCCTCTAAGATCGAGAACAAGACAAGTTTTCCCACTCTTTCCACTTTTATTCAAGATAGTACTTGATGTCCTAGCCAGAACAACAAGGTAAGAAAATAAATAAAAGCTATCTAAATCAGGAAGAAGTAAAATTATTTCTGTTTGCAGACATATGATCTTACATGTAGAACATTCTAAAGATTCCACAAAATACATTAAAACTAATCAACAAATTCAATGAAGATGCAGGACACAAAATCAACATGCAGAAATCTTTTGCATTTTTATACACTAAAAAACAAAATATCTGAAAAATAGACAAAAATCTCATTCATGGTTAAAGACAATAAAATACTCAGGAATATATTTGACCAAGGAAGTTAAAGATCTGTACAATGAAAGCTATAAGACTCTAACATATGACCCAGCAATCCCTCTCTTGGGTGTCTACCCAAAAAATCTGAAAACATTTATCCGTAAAGATATGTGTACTCCAATGTTCATTGTAGCTTTATTTATGGTGGCCAAGACATGGAAACAACCAAAGTGTCCTCTGATAGATGAATGGATAAAAAGTTGTGGTGTATATACACAATGGAATACTATACTGCCATAAGAAAAGATGAAATAGTGCCATTTGCAACAACATGGATGGATCTTGAGATTATAATGCTAAGCGAAATAAGTCAGACACAAAAAGTTAAGAACCATATGACTTCACTGATATGTGGTATATAAAACTGAAAACAACAAAAGAATAAGAAAAACAAATGAAGAAACAAAACTCATAGACACAGACAATAGTTTAGTGGTTACCAGAGGGTAAGGGGGGAGGAGGATAGTAGATGAGGGTAAAGGGGATCAAATATATGGTTATGGAAAGAGAACTGACTCTGGGTGGAACAATGTAATATATAGATGATGCATTACAGAATTGTATAACTTAAATCTATGTAACTTTGCCAACAATTGTCACCCCAATAAACTTTAATTAAAAAAAATGAAGACAACACAAATAAGTGGAAAGATATCCCAAGATTGTGGATCAGAAAAATAATATTGTCAAAATGCCCATAGTACCAAAAAAATCCATAAATTTAATTCAATGCTGATCAAAATCCTAATGACAGTTTTCACAGAAATAGAAAACATAATTTGAAAATTTTTATGGAACCACAAAAACTATAAATAGCTAAAGAATTCCTGAGGAAGTACTACATTGGGTTGTCAGAAAAGTCATGACATATTTTGTCTATGATTTTTAAAGGCCATTTATTTACATAAAGAACAAAGATCAATCAATTATATATTGCCAGTTTTGTTCAATAAACTTTTGCCATCTTTCAGTGAGCTTCACAGTTCCTCGTTTATAGAAGGGCCTGTCTTTATTTGTGAAAAACTGAACAAGGTGCTGATTTACAGCCTCATCTGAATTGAACGTTATACCACACAAGTTGTTTTATTATTTTTTTAAATTATTTTTTATTCTGAAATACACATTTTTTAGAATTAGTTTCAGCTGTACAAAACAGTGCACTAGTTAAACTTTCTACCCCTTGAAGTGACCACCCCCTCCCCCAATCCGCTGTCCCACTTCCCCCAACATCATACATATCTATTACAATTCCCTTTATTCCACTCCCACACTATACTCCACGTACCATGACTATATCTATCTATCTATCTATCTATATCTATATCTATATCTACATCTCTCTCTCTATATATATATATATATATTCACTTATAGTTGACATACAATATTATACAACATCAGCTTCAGGTGTACAGTGCAGTGATCAAGCCTCTTGCCCATCCATGATGCGGTCTCCCTAGCAAGACATGTGACCACCTGACACCCCACAAAATATTCACAACACCATCAAATACACTACTCCAACTGTCTTCCACATCCCTGTGGCAACACTGCAGCTACGTATTTATGCTGTCCAACCC
>NW_017732678.1:121229-122409 GCF_001890085.2 Hipposideros armiger | reverse complement strand
ATTCTTTTTTATAGCAGAGTAATACTCCATTGTATAAATGTACCACAGTTTCTTAATCCAGTCATCTACCGATGGGCATTTTGGTTGTTTCCAAGTCTTGGCTACTATGAATAGCGCTGCAATAAACATAGGGGTACATATATTTTTTAGAATTAGCATCTTGGGTTTCTCTGGATAGATACCCAAGAGTGGAATTGCTCGGTCATATGGTAGTTCCATTTCCAGTTTATTGAGATACCTCCATAATGATTTCCATAATGGCTGCACCAATCTGCAGTCCCACCAACAGTGCACCAGGGTTCCCTTTTCCCCACAGCCTCGCCAGCACTTGTTGTCTGTTGATTTATTGATGATAGCCACTCTGACCAGAGTGAGGTGGTATCTCATTGTGGTTTTTATTTGCGTTTCTGTAATGATTAGTGAGGTTGAACATTTTTTCATATGCCTGTTGGCCATTTGTATGTCCTCTTTAGAGAAATGCCTCTTCATATCCTCTGCCCATTTTTAAATTGGGTTGTTTGTTTTTTTGGTGTTGAGTTGAATGAGTGTTTTATAAATTGTGGATATTAACCCCTTATCAGATATATCATTGGCAAATATCTTCTCCCATTCAGTAGGCAGCCTTTTTGTTTTATTGATGATTTCCTTTGCTGTGAAAAAACTTTTAAGTTTGAAGTTATCCCATATGTTAATTTGTTCTTTTATTTCCCTTGCCCAAGGGGATATCTCAGTAAAAGTATTATGGAGGGTGATGTCTGCAAATTTACTCCCAATTTTTTCTTCTAGGAGTTTTATGGTTTCAGGTTTTACATTTAAGTCTTTAATCCATTTTGAATTTGTTCTTGTATATGGTGTTAGTAGGTGGTCCATTTTCATTTTTTTGCACGTGTCAGTCCAATTTTCCCAGCACCATTTATTAAATAGACTATCTTTACTCCAATGTAAATTCTTGCTTCAAATGTCATAGATTAAATGACCGTATATGGATGGGTTTATTTCTGGGCTCTCTACTCTGTTCCATTGATCTATGTGTCTGCTTTTATGCCAGTACCATACTGTTTTAATTACTGTAGTCTTGTAGTATGATTTGATGTCGGGTAGCATGATACCTCCCACTTTGTTCTTATTTCTCAAGATTGCTGTGGCTATTTGGGGTCTTTTATGGCTCCATATAAATTTT
>NW_017732678.1:101890-117183 GCF_001890085.2 Hipposideros armiger | reverse complement strand
TGTAGGCCTTTATTTTGCGTCACTTTGAATATTTCCTGCCGCTCCCTTCTGGCCTGCAGAGTTTGTGTAGAAAAGTCAGCTGTTAGTCTTATAGGAGTTCCTTTGTATGTAACCTGCTGTCTTTCTCTTGCTGCTTTTAGGATCCTGTCTTTGTCTTTAACTGTTGCCATTTTTACTATGATATGTCTTGGTGTGAACCTGTTTGGGTTCAGCTTGTTTGGAACTCTCTGCACTTCCTTGGCTTGTATGTTGATTTCCTTCACCAGGGTAGGGAATTTCTCAGTCATTATTTCTTCAAATACATTCTCGATTCCTTGCTTCTTCTCTTCTCCTTCTGGTATTCCTAATATGTGAATGTTGTTGCGCTTGATGTTGTCCCACAGGTCTCTTAAACTGTTTTCATTGTTTTTTATTCTTTTTCCTTTTTGTTGTTCCAACTGGGTGATTTCTGTTATTTTGTCTTCTAAATCACTGATCCAATCCTCTGCTTCATCTAATCTACTGGTGATTCCTTCGAGTGTGTCCTTCATTTCAGTTACTCTTTTCTTATTTCTACCTGGTTGTTTTTAATGATTTCTGTATCCTTCATTATGTCCTCCTGAAGTTACTGAAACATTCTTATCATCAGTGTTCTAAACTCTGTCTCTGAAAGGTTGGATACCTCTGTTTCATTTAGTTGCATTTCTTGAGGTTTCTTCTGATCTTTCACTTTGGACATGTTTCTTTGTTTTTTCATTTTGGCTGTCAGTCTGATTGCTTCGATGTATTAGATCAACTAGAAAGAAAAAAGAAAAAAGAAAAAAAAAGAAAGATAAAAGAGAAAATGGGGAAAAAAAGGAAAAAGAAAGAAAAAAAAAGGAAAGAGGAAAAAAAGAAAAAGGGAGGGGTTCTCTGCCTGCTTTAATCTGCAGACCATTTGCTCAGCAATGGAGAGCTTCTGGGCGACTCAGCACCAGCTGTTGGGGGGAAGGGCTCAGTGCGTCATGCGCTGACCTCCCTCTAGACTTGAAGTAAGCGTCCCACAATTAGTTGCTGTGTGCTCTGGAACTGTGTTCACCACCAAAAATCTTCCCAGGTTGTTGCAGGCTGTCTGCTGCTGCAAAAAACCCTCTGTGGCCTGCAAAGGTAGGAACCAGGGACCAGGGGCTCAGGGTGCCCCTGGCAACACAGCTCTAGGTGGGAGGGGCACGCCCTCAAGGCACCACAACGTGTGGTCTGTGGCCCCCACCAAGTCACAGCAGCATGCACTGCTGCATCGGCAGCCAACCCACACAAACTCGCCTGGAAAGCCCCAGCTGAATCATGCAGTCGCACAGCCCTACACTCTCAGGAAAACTCCCTGTCTCAGCCTGTCCCAATCAGCCACTCAAAGATCAGGCCGAGCAGCCTGACAGCCAATTGCCACCCAGACAACTCCGCATATGCAGTGCAGAAATCGGGGACCTAAGGCGAGTCACCCAGTTCTGGGTCTCAATAAGCAGTCTGTTGTAGTCGGAGTGCGCTTGCCCGCCGTTTCCCTGGCTATGCAGCACAAACAGTATGGAGGGTGGGATCCAAGGCCGCATGCGCATGCGCACATGCATGCATGCATGCACACATGCACTCCTGTGCCAATTTCAGCAGACCAATGCAGTGCCAGACCTGAGCCTCTGTGGGAGGGCCCAGCCCTGAAAAAATGGCACCCTCCTGTGCACTACTCGTGTGCAAGCTCCACACCAGGGGAACAATGGTCCCAAAACCCTCCAGCTCTCACGCCAAAGGCACTCAGCTCAGTCCTTCCCGCAGGCTCCTGGGTCCCACTCACAAAGCTACTCCCTCCACCAGGAACCGGGTGAGTACTCACCAGCGAGTGAGTCAGTTTGCCAGCTCCACTGTTTCTCCAGCTGCCCTCAGCCTCACTGAGTTAACAAAGAGAGTCCTCACTATTTCCTACTTCTAGGTATCGTAGAACTCCTCTTTCTGGCAAAGCAACTCTGGGGTGGTGAGTGCGGTGTGGGGCCGGAGGGACTCACCCCCAACTGGAGAAGCCTCCCCTCCACTGAGGTGTCTCTCACGGGGTTTGCCCTTTCTTGTCTCTGCTCCTCCTATCAGACTTGACGTGGCCTTCTCTTTAAGTCCTTCTTTTAGAGGTTCTGCTCATCTAGGGTCCAGGGAACTTCTGAGGTTGAATATCTTATAAATTATTTGTAATTTTGGTGTGATCCTGGGAGGTAGTCGGCACAGCATCTGTCTATTCTGCCATCTTACCAGAAGTCCCCAACAATCTCCACACAAGGAGTTTTGAAGAGAGCGAAACAAGTGGAAGTCTGATGTCACAAGGTCAGGCGAGTATGGTGGGTGTGGCAACACATCCCATCCAAGCTCCAATCATTTTTGATGGGTGATCAGACTTGTTTGTGGTCTTGTGTTGTTGTAATGGAACACAACTCCTTTATAAGTAACAAGCTCTGGATGTTTCTGGATGATGGATTCGTTCAAACTGTCCAATTGTTGACAGTACACATTCGAATTTATTGTTCGGTTCCTTGGTAGGAGCTCGAAAAACATGACACCATTAAAATCCCACCTCACTGAGAGCATAACCTTCCTCTGATGAATGTCTCGTTTTGATGTCATTTGAGGCAAATCATCACATCGAGACCAAGACCGTTTTTGCACCACATTGTTGTAAACAATCCACTTCTCATCACCAGTTATCAGTCGCTTCAAAAAAGGATCATTTTCCTCACATTAATGAGCATATTGCAGATGTTTATACATGTCATCAAATGAACTTCTTTGAGTTCATGCAGAACCCAAATATCGAGCTTGCTTAGGTATCCCAGCTTCTTCAGGTGGTCATGAACACTTGAATGATGGATGTTCAACGTTTCTGCAATCTCTCGTGTCATGAGCATGGTTTTGACTTGATCAACACATTTATTTTGTTGTGATCAACCTCAGTGGGCCTCTCTGACCGAAGAGCATCGTTGAGTTCAAAATTGCCAGCACGGAATTTTGTGAACCATTGTTGGCACTGACGTTCTTGTAGAGCATTGTTAGTGTAAACTTTATGCAACTTTGCACAAGTTTGATGTGCATTCTTCCCTTTATGGAAGTAAAACCGTAAAATGTGGCAAAAATGCAGTTTGGTCTTCTATCAGCAACTTGTTTTAAAATCTCCAAACTCAACCAAATCGCTCAATTTTTGTTTGGAATGAAGCTAGAACTGTCAGCTGTCAAATGAAATAGCAAGAATATAGATGCCAATGACTCTAGTACTTCCAAAAATCAACTAGTGACATCTGTTGAAAATATGCATCATGACTTTTCTGACAACCCAATAGAATAGTAGTGGAGAAATAACACTTTATAATGATAAACTACACTAGAAAGTTAGAGTAAAACAGTATGGTACTATAACTTTGTAGTATAGTGTAGCAACATGGATGGATCTTGTGATTATCATGCTAAACAAAATAAGTCAGACAGAAAAAAATTGAGAACCATATGATTTCACTCATGTGGGATATAAAACTGAAAGTAACAAACGAATAAGACAAACAAACAAAAATTCATAGACACAGACAAATGTAGTGGTTACCAGAAGGTAAAGGAGGAGCGAGTAGTAAAAGAGGGTGAAGGGTGTCAAATTTATAATAGTGGAAGGAGAATTTACTTTGGGAGGCAAATACACAATGCATATACAGATGATGAATTATGGAATTGTACACTTGAGACCTATAATTTTACTAACATATGTTACCCTAATAATTTAATAAAAAATAATAAAAAGGGATTAAGTCATAGAAATGGCAACAATGAGAAGGGTTCCCTGAGTTCTCCTCTGGAAATTACCGCAAATTCAACAGTTATAACTCATCAGGGAACCTCTGCTCATCACACAGAACAGCTGAGAGACTTGCACAATGATTACTTGAAGGTGCACAAACTGGGTGAGTGGGGGAAGGGGGAAGGGAGACGTACAGAGATAGTCTGCACCCGCGGCTGTGGAGACACGGGGCCCCAGAAAGCAGATCAGAGAAAATTACAGCAGCAAGGTGACGGGCTCTCTCCCTATGCCTCATAGTCCCGCTGAGAGTACAGGAAGAGCACCATGGAAAGTCTGAGGCAGAAGCCTCAGCTCAAAACTGCAGTGGAACTTTCTCAGGTAGAGAGCAAAACACAACTGCATAAATAAGACTCCACTCCCACATTTCCTCAGAAACCCTAGCCCCACCATTGCAGAGTCTTAAACTGATCCCTGAATGGAGGAGTAGTGTCAGATTACAGAGGTGCCTCTACTCCCAGGAAGCAGAGGGACTTGGCTAGGGAAAAGGCTGCAGAGTGTGGGACTGCCTAACCTGCCCCCACCTTTCCTATGTGGCTTGGGAGGCAGGGCAACTTCAGCTGCTGAGTCACTTGCAGGACTCCAGCAGGGAGCTTTTAGCAGCTCAGAAATCTCACACCCATCACAGCCCCAGTGGAAAGAGTGCCCTAAGACACACATCAAGTCTTCTGGCTGCGGAGCTCTCAGTGTGCCTTTGGGAAGTCGAAAGCAGAAAAGTCATTGACTTTGTAAAAACTACCAACCACACCTCATAGCCCCACTCATCTAGATCTTCATCACAAGGGTCACTTTGGGCACCAGGTGGACAGCTCTGCCCCCACAAGATGCAGAGGAGTTTTTGTATAGCAGAGGAGAACCTGGAGATAGCTTGCTGGAATTTAGCCAAGACTGGCACTGGTAATTTGTTTGTTTTTTTGATTGTTTTGGTTGTATTTGTTTTTATATTTCATTATTATCATTTTTAGTTTTTTATATATGTATTTATATGTGTATATATGTATACATATATAGGTGTGTAGAAGTATATATATATTTTTTATTCTTTCTTTGCTCCCCTCTCTTCCTTCTTTTCTTCTTTCTTTTCCCTTTTCTACATTTCTTCCTTCTTTCCATTTTTCTGCAAGTTTTTTTTTGGGGGTTGCTATTTTGTTTGTTGTGTTTATTTATTTAGTATGTTTGATATTTCTGTGCATGTTGAGTATTCGTTGTTGGCTGTTTTTACATACAAGAGTATCTGGTTTCTTTTAGTGGCTGTTGTGGTTGTGCTTGTTGATCTGTTTTGCTCTAAAATCGCTCTGCACCAGGGCCCAGCCAAAGAGGCACAAGAATCACCACACCCAGAGGCCAACTTTAGACAAAACTAGAGAATTACCAGGTTTGACCTACAAGAGTCACACCCAAAGGAATATCTTTACAGGCACAAGAGCCCATAGGGGCCATGACTCATCTGAGGGGTCAACACTCACAGAGTAGCTCATACACTTTGGACATAGCCAATCCTCACAGCTAGTCAGCCTGGGAAACAATCCCACCTACTGACAAGCCAAAAGCAATCAAAGTTCAACTTCAACAGAAGAAGACACACAACACAATGAACACCTCTGGTACACACACACAGGAGAATAGGGAGACTGAGAAATTCAAACATAAAGGACATATTACCACATAAGTCCACCCAGAAAAGACTGAGAAATCTAGGGGATCTACCTAATATATTGAATCAAGCACAAAGTGTAAGCCAGAATGGAGAAACAAAGAAACACATCCCAAATAAAAGAACAGAAGAAACCTCCTGAATCAGTGGAACTGGAGGAAATAGAGGCAGCCAACCTATCAGAGGCAGAGTTCAGAAAACTGATGATTAGAATGTTTAAGGAAATTACAGAGAATATAAAGAAGGAGAGTAAAATCATGAAAAACAACCAGCTAGAACTAAAGAATACAATTACTGAATTAAATAACAAACTGAAAGGAATTACCAGCAGATTGGATGAAGCAGAGGATCGAATCAGCGACTTAGAAAACAAGATAGCAGAGATCACCCAAGCGGAACAACAAAAATAAAAAAGAATAAGAAACATTAAAAACAGTTTAAGAGAGCTGGGTGATAACATCAAGGCCAACAACATGCACATCATAGGAATACCAGGAGGAGAAGAGAGGGAGCAATAGGTCAAGAACATATTTGAAGTAATAATGACTGAAAACTTCCCTAACCTGGCAAAGGAAATCAACATACAAGCCCAGGAAGTGCAGAGTTCCAACCAAGATGAACCCAAACAGATCCACACCAAGACACATTATAGTGAAAATGGCAAGGGTTAAAGACAAAGACAGAATCCTAAAAGCAGCAAAAGACAGGCAGCAAGTTACATACAAGGGCACCCTTATAAGAATATCAGCTGACTTTTCTACAGAAACTCTGCAGGCCAGACGGGAGTGACAGGAGTTTTTCGAAGTGATGAAAAACAAAGTCCTACAACCTAGATTGCTTTATCCAGCAAGGCTATCATTCAAAATTAAAGGAGAGATAAAGAGCTTCCCAGAAAAGAATAATCTAAAGGAATTCATTACCACCAATCCAGCATTGCAGGATATGTTAAAAGGGCTTTTTTTTAAGCAGAAGAAAGAGAAAAACAATCTAAATAATGAAGACCAGAAACACAAATAACAAAATGGCAATAACTACGCACCTATCAATAATCACGTTAAATGTAAATAGATTAAATGCTCCAATCAAAAGACATAGGGTGGCTGAATGAATAAGAAAGCAAAACCCTTGCATATGCTGTATACAAGAGACTCACCTCAGATCAAAAGACACATACAGGCTGAAAGTAAAGGGATGGGGAAAACATTTCATGTAAATGAAAATGAGAAAAAACTGGAGTAGCAATACTTATATCAGACAAAATAAACTTTAAATTAAAGAATATAATAAAGGACAAAGAAGGACACTACATAATAATAAGGGGATCGATCCAACAAGAGGATATAACCCTGGTAAACATCTATGTACCTAACATAAGAGCTCCTAAATATGTAAAACAGATATTGACAGACATAAAGACAGAGATCAACAGTAACACTATCATAGTAGGGGACTTCAACATCCCGCTGTCACCAATGGACAGATCCTCTACACAAAATATTAACGTGGAAACAGTGGCCTTAAATAGCACATTAGACCAGCTGGATTTAATCGATATTTTCAGAGGATTTCATCCCAAAACTACAGAATATATTCTCAAGTGCACATGGAACATTTTCCAAGATAGACGACCACATGTTAGACCACAAAAGAAGTCTCTAAATTTAAGAAAATTGAAACCATATCAAGTATCTTCTCTGACCAGAGTGCTATGAAATTAGAAATCGACTATAAGAATAAAACAGGAAAACACACAAGTACATGGAGGCTGAATAACATGTAGTAAATAACAAGTGGGTCAAAAATGAGATCAAGGAAGAAATCAAGATACCTCAAGACAAATGAAAATGAAAACACCATGACCCACAGTCTTTGGGATGCAGCGAAAGCAGTCCAAAGAGGTAAGTTCATTGCAGTGCAGGCCTATCTAAAGAAGGAAGAAAAATCTCAAAACTACAGGTTATGCTTACACATGATGGAACTGGAAAAAAAGCCCCAAAATAAGCCCAAAGGGAGCACAAAGAAGGAGATAATAAAGACCAGAGAGGAAATAAATGAAATAGAGACAAGAAAAATAATACAAAAGATCAATTAAACTAAGAGCTGGTTTTTTGAGAAGATAAACAAAATTGACAAACCTCTAGCCAGACTCATAAAAAAAAGGACTCAAATTAGCAAAATCAGGAATGTAAGAGGTGAAGTGACAACAGATACCAAAGAAATCCAAAACATTCTAAGAAAATACCATGAGCAACTATATGCCAAGAAATTTGACAATCTGAAAGAAGTGTATAAATTTCTAGAAGCATACAACCTTTGAAAGCTAACTCAAGAAGAAACAGAAAATCTGAATAGACTGATTACTACCAAAGAAATTGAAACAGTAATCAACAAGCTCCCAACAAACAAAAGCCCTGGACCAGATGGCTTCACAAGTGAATTCTACCAAACATTAAAAAAAATTACCTATTCTACTAAAACTATTCCAAAAAATTCAGAAGGAGGGAAGGCTTTCAAACTCTTTCTATGAGGTCACTATCACCCTGATTCCAAAATCAGACAAAGACAGTACCAAAAATAAAACTACAGGCCGATGTCTCTGATGAACAAAGATGCAAAAATCCTCAACAAAATATTAGCAAACAGAATTCAACAATATATTAAAATGATCATACACCATGATCAAGTGGGGTTCACCCCTAGTATGCAACAGTAGTTCAATATTCACAAATCAATTAATGTGATACACTACATCAACAAAATGAAAAATAAAAATCATATGATCATATCAATAGATGCAGAAAAAGCATTTGACAAAATCCAGCAGCCATTTATGATAAAGACTCTTAGCAAAGTGGGAATAGAAGGATCATATCTCAACATAATATAGGCCATGTATGACAAACCCACAGCTAAATCATACTCAATGGGGAAAAGTGAAAACCATTTTCCTTAAGATCAGGAACAAGACAAGGCTGTCCCACTTTCTCCACTTTTATTCAACGTAGTTCTGGAAATTCTAGCCACAGTAACCAGACAAGAAAAAGAAATAAAAGGCATCCAAATTGGTAAGAAGGAAGTAAAACTGTCATTATATGCAGATGATATGATACTGTACATAGAGAACCCCAAAGACTCCACCAAAAAACTATTGGAGCTGATAAATGAATCCAGCAAGGTAGCAGGGTACAAAATCAATATCCAGAAATCAGTCACATTTGTACACACCAATAACAAACTATCAGAAGGAGAAACTAAGAAAACAGTCCCGTTTACAGTTATTTCAAGAACTATAAAATACTTAAGAATAAGTTTAACCAAAGAAGTAAAAGAACTGTACTCAGAAAATTATAAGGCATTGAAGAGAGTAATTAAGGAAGATACAAAAAAATGGAAACACCTACCATGCTCATGAATAGAAAGAATTATAGTTAAAATGTCCATACTGCCTAAAACCATATACAGATTCTAACTACCAAGGGCACTTTTCACAGAAATAGAAAATATAATCCTAAAATTTATATGGAACCATAAAAGACCCCTAATAGCCACAGCAATCCTGAGAAATAAGAATGAAGTCGAGTGTATCATGCTACCCGACATCAAATCATACTATAAGGCTACAGTAATGAAAACAGTATGGTACTGGAATAAAAACAGGCACATAGATCAATGGAACAGAATAGAGAGCCCAGAAATGAATCTGTTCATATATGGTCAGTTAATCTATGGCAATGGAAGCAAGAATTTACATTGGGCCAAAGATAGTCTAATTAATAAATGGTACTGGGAAAATTGGACTGACATGCAAAAAAATGAAACTGGACCACCTCCTTATGCCATATTCAAGAACAAATTCAAAATGGATTAAAAACTTAAATGTAAGACCTGAAACCATAAAACTCCTAGAAGAAAATATAGGGGGTAAATTTGCAGACATTACCCTGAGCAATATTTTTACTGATATATCCTTTTGTGAAAGGGAAGTAAAAGAAAAAATAAACATATGGGATTACATCAAACTTAAAAGTTTTTTCCCAACAAAAGAAGCCATCAATAAAACTAAAAGGAAGCCTACGGAATGGGAGAAGATATTTGCCAACGATATATCTAATAAGGGGTTAATATCCAAAATTTATAAAACACTCATTTAACTCAACACTAAAAAAACAAACAACCCAGTTAAAAAATGGGCAGAGGATATGAAGAGACTTTCTCTAAAGAGGACATACAGATGGCCAACAGGCATATGAAAAAAATGTTCAACCTCACTAATCATTAGAGAAATGCAAATAAAACCCACAATGAGACACCACTTCACTCCAGTCAGAATGGCTATCATCAATAAATCAACAAACAAGTGCTGGTGAGGTTGTGGAGAAAAGGGAACCCTGGTGCACTGTTGGTGGGACTGCAGATTGGTGCAGCCATTATGGAAATCAGTATGGCGATACCATATGGCCCAGCAATTCCACTCTTGGGTATCTATCCAGAGAAACCCAAGACGCTAATTCGAAAAAATATATGCACCCCTATGTTTACTGCAGCATTATTTACAATAGCCAAGACTTCGAAACAACTAAAATGCCCATCGGTAGATGACTGGATTAAGAAGCTGTGGTACATTTATACAATGGAGTATTACTCAGCTATAAAGAAGAGTGAAATCGTATCATTTGCAATGATATGGATGGACCTAGAGAACATTATGCTAATTGAAATAAGTCAGTTGGAGAAAGACAGATACCAGATGATCTCACTTATATGTGGAACCTAAAGAACTGAATAAACGAGCAATGTAAACAGAAATAGTCTCAGAGACATAGAGGAAAAACTGGTGGTTGCTAGATGGGAGGGGGGTGGGGATGAGAGGAAGGGGAAGGGACAAGACAACATAAATTGGTAACTACAATATTGCCACAGGGATATGAAAGACAGTTTGGGGAATATAATCAATAATGTTGTAAATATTTTTAGGGGGTCAGATGTCTTGTTAGAGAGACCATTTCATGGACAGTGTAGAGGCGTGACCACTGCACTATACATCTGAAGCTGCCGTTGAATAACATTGTATGTCAACTATAATTTAATATATATATATAGTCACAGGATGTGGAGTACAGGGTGGGAATTGGAGTCAATGGAATTGTAATAGATATGTATGATATGGGGGGATGGCTGAATGGGGAAGGGGCGTAGTCACTTTGTGAGGGGTGAAAAGTATAACTATTGTACTGTTTTGTACACCTGAAACTAATAATAATAATAATAATAATAATAATAATAATAACATCACATGTGTACCAAATAAAACCAGTATAATACTGGCAAAAAAACAGAAATGTAGACCAATGGAACAGAACCAAGAACCAAGAAATAAACCCATGCATACATGGTCAACTAATCATTTATGAGGGCACCAAGAACACACAATGAGGACTGGATAATCTTTTGGATAAGTGGTTCAGGGAAAATTGTATATCCACCTGCAAAAAATAAAAGTGGAACCTTATCTTATACAACTCACAAAAATTAACTTGAAATGGATTAGAGTTAAACATAAAATCTGAAAATGTTCAACTCCCAGAAGAAAACAGGAAAAAGGCTGTCTGATATTCTCTTGACATTGGTTTTTTGAATATAACACCAAAAACACAGGAAACAAAAGCAAAAATAAACAATTGGGTCTGCATGAAAGTTAACAGCTTCTGCACAGCCAAGGAACAATCAATAAAATGAGAAGGTAGCCTTTGGAATGGGACAAAATATTTACAAACAATCTATTTTATGAGGGGTTAACATCCTAAATATATAGGGAATCAATACAACACAATAGCAAAAAAAATCTGATTTAATAAATGTGCAAAAATCTAAAGACATTTTTCCAAGACAAAGAAATGGCCACCAGGTACTTGAAGAGATGCCCATTAGCCCTAATTATCAGGGTAATCCATATTAAATCCAGAATGAGATATCACCTCAAACCAGTTAGAATGGCTCTTAACAAAAAGAGGAGAGACCAGTGTTTGTGAGGCTGTGAAGAAAAGGTAACACTTGTGCACTCTTGGTGCAAATATAAATTGGTGCAGCCCTTATGGACAATGGAATGTAGGTTCTTCAGAAATTGAAAATAGAACTATCATATCATATAGCAATCACATTTCTGGGTATATACCCAAAGGAAATTAAATCACTCTACCGAGGAGATGTGAAATATGTATAAAAGTGGTGTGAGAAAAATGTGTACAAGTGGAAACTTTGGTCAACATTCCTCAAGCAGTAGTTTGCCATAATCAGAAATGTCTGGACACTGATGGTAACCACTTTGAGCACCTTTTTGTAATTGCAGAAGTCAAATGTGACTTGTATTCATCTTTTGTTATCAGTATGTATTGAGTACTACAATTTTAACACAGATTTTTTCTTTCTTAAAATGTGTATAAATTTTTTGGCACCCTGTCTTGTGTGTGTGCGTGTGTGTATATATATGTGTGCGTGTGTATGTGTATGTGTATATATTTATACACATACACATACACACGCACACATATATATATATATAATAGTTGACATTCAATATTATTTTATGTTAGTTTTAGGTGTGCAGTGCAGTGGTTAAGCATTTACATAATCCATGATGTGATCCCCCTAATAAGTCCAGTACCCATCCGACACCCTACATAGTCTTTACAACAATATTCACTATATTCCCCATACTGTATTTCACATCCCTGTGACTATTTTGTGACTACTAATTTGTACTTGCTAATCCCTTCTCCTTTCTCACCCATTCCCCCAACCCCTTCCCATCTAACAACCACCAAATTCTTCTCTGTATCTTTGTGTCTATTTCTGCTTTGTTTATTCTGTTCTTTAGATCCCTTATATAAGTGAACTCATATGGTATTTGTTTTTCTCAGTCTGTCTTATTTCACTTAGCATAATATCTTCTAGGTCCATCCATGTTGTTGCAAATTGTAAGATTTCATTCTTTTTTATGGCAGAGTAATACTCCATTGTATAAATGTACCACAATTTCTTTTTTTTTTTAAGATTTTTATTTGGGAATTGGGGGATAGCAACAGCGCTGGGGAATTGGGGGAAGGGGAACAGACAAGTTGTTATCCTTTTGTTCTTCAGTCTAGTTGTGGAGGACGTTGCTTCACTGGCCCAAGTTGGCACCATCATTGCGCTCTTCCCGGGCGAGGCAGATCAGTCGCCGGCTTCTGGATGGCCGCTCACAGCAGCTGCTGGCTGCTCACGCTGGCTGCTGGCTACACACGGTAGCCCATGGCAACCCACTGCAGCAGGAGCTGCAGCCTATGCCGTCTCTGGCTACTCATGGCAGCCCAGCTCCAGGTATAGCTGTTGTTCAGCATCTTAGCTGTAGAGGACAGTGTCACTGGCCCTCATATGTGGGATCCAAACTGGGACCCTCTGGCATCCCAAGCCAGCTCTTAACCAACGCGCCACTCGGCCAGCCCCACAATTTCTTTATCCAATTGTTTATTGATGGACATTTCAGTTGCTTCCATATCTTGGCTAATGGGAATAACGATGCAGTAAAAATAGGGGTGCATATATTTTTTTTCAAATTAGTGTTTTGGATTTCTTTGGATAAATACCCAGGAGTGGAATTGCTGGAGCAAGGTAGTTTTATTTTTAAGTTTTTGAGGAACCTGCATACTGTTTTCCACAGTGGCTGCACCAATTTGCAATCCCACCAACAGTACATAAGGGTTCCCTTTTCTCCACATCCTTGCCAGCACTTGTTGTTTGTTGATTTATTGATGACAGCCATTCTGACAGGAGTGAGGTGGTTATCTCATTGTAGATTTTATTTGCATTTCTCTGATGATTAGTGATGGCGAACATCATTTCATATGTCTATTGGCCATGTGAATGTCCTCTTTGGAGAAATGTCTATTCAGGTCTTCTGCCCATTTTTTAATTGGATTGTTTGCGGGGTTTTTGATGTTAAATTTGTATGAGTTTTTTTTTTAATTTTGGATATTAACCCCTTATCAGATATATCATTGATAAATATCTTCTCCCATTCAGTTGGATGTCTTTTTGTTTTGTTGATGGTTTCTTTTGCTGTGAAAAAATTCTTTTGGGCTGGCCAAGTGGCTCAGTTGGTTAAGAGCACAAGCTTGAGCAACATGGTTGTCGGTTCGATTCCCACATGGGCCAGTGCCCGAGCTGAGCTGCTGCTGAGCTTCCAACAGGTGGCGGGATGGTTGAGCTGGTGAGAGCATGTGCTCCTATCAACAAGGTTGCCGGTTCAACTCCCACATGGGATGGTGGGATACGCCAACCTGCAACTAAGATTGAACATGTCACCTAGGGCTGAGCTGCCCTGAGCTGCCGATGAGCGGCTTGATGGCTCAGTAGTCAGAACTTGCACTCTTAGCAACAAGGTTGCTGATTCAACTCCCACATGAGATGGTGGGTTACGCCTACCCACAACTAAGATTGAATGTAGCACCTTGAGATGAGCTGCCCTGAGCTGCCAACAGGTGGTCCGATGGTGACTGGACTTGGAGCTGAGCTAGCTGTGCCCTCTACAACAAGATTGAAGGACAACAACTTGGCTGTTCTCCTTCCCCAATTCTCCAACACTGTTCCCCTTTCCCAATTCCCCAATAAAATCTTTTTTTAAAAAAGCATGAAAAAATATTTTTAGTTTGATGCAGTCCCATTTTTTTTTCTTTTGTTTCCCTTGACCAAGGAGATACATCAGTAAAAATTACTAAGGGTAATGTCTGAGAGTTTACTCCCTATATTTTCTCCTAGAAGTTTACGGTTTTGGGTCTTACATTTAAGTTTTTAATCCATTTTGAGTTTATCTTGTATATGGCATAAGAAGGTGGTCCAGTTTCATTTTTTGCATGTATCTGTCCAGTTTTCCCAGCACCATTTATTAAATAGACTGTCATTACCTCAATGTAAATTCTTGCTTCCTTTGTCATAGATTAAATGACCATATAGGCATAGATTTATTTCTGGGCTCTGTATTCGGTTCCATTGATCTATGTATCTGTTTTTATGCCAATACCATGCTGTTTTGATTACTATAGCTGTGTAGGATAATAGGTAATGTGATACCTCCAGCTTTGTTCTTTTTTCTCAGGATTGCCATGCATATTCAGTGTCTTTAATGGTTCCATATAAATTTTAGGACTATTTATTCTAGTTCTATGAAAAATGCCATTGGTATTTTGATAAGGATTGCATTGAATGTATATATTGTTTTGGGTAGTATGGACATTTTGACTATATTAATTCCTCATATCCATTAGCATGGTATATGTTTCCACTTATTTGTATCTTCTTTTTTCTTTATAAATTTTATTGGGGAACAGCCATGGTCAATGGTTACAAATTGTTTTCATACTACAATGCCACAGTTGACTCTTTTAGGGAGAGCGCAACTCACAGTGGCCCATGTGGAGATTGAACCACCAACTTTGGTGTTATGAGTACCTCACTCTAACCAACTGAGCTAACCCATCACCCCTATTTGTATCTTCTTAATTTTTCTGTTTAATGTCTCATAACTTTCTGAGTACAAGTATTTTACTACTTTGGTTAATTTTATTCCTAAATATTTTTTAAAACTAGTTTCAGGTGTACAACACAGTGCAATAGTAATACATTTTACCCCTCAAAGTGACAACCCCCTCCCCAATCCACCCTACCCCACCCCATATCATACATATCTATTACAACTCCACTGACTCCACTCCCACACTATACTCCACATCCCGTGACTATATATATATATATATATATATATATATATATATATAT
>NW_017732678.1:78183-101815 GCF_001890085.2 Hipposideros armiger | reverse complement strand
TATATATATTCTATTATAGTTGACATACAATATTATACAACATCCGCTTCAGGTGTACAGTGCAGTGATCAAGCCTTTACACTATCCATGAAGTGGTCTCCTTAACAAGACATGTGACCATCTGACACCCTACAAAATATTTACAACATAATTAATTATGTTCCCCAAACTATCTTTCACATCCTTGAGGCAATACTGTAGTTACCTATTTATGCTGTCTAATCCCTTCCCCTTGTCCCTTATCCCCACCCCATTCCCAACTAGCAACCATCAGTTTTTCCTCTATATCTCTGAGACTATTTCTGTTTACTTTGTTTGTTCATTCAGTTTTTTAGATTCCACATATAAGTGAAATCATATGGTATTTATCTTTCTCCAGCTGACATTTCACTTAATGTTCTCTAGATCCATCCATATAGTTGCAAATGGTACAATTTCATTCTTCTTTATAGCTGAGTAATACTCCATTCTATAAATGTACCACAGTTTCTTAATCCAGTCATCTACCAATGGGCATTTCGGTGGTTTCCAAGTCTTGGCTATTGTAAATTGTGCTGCAATGCACATAGGTGTGCATATATTTTTTTGAATTAGTGTCTTGGTTTTCTCTGGATAGATACCCAAGAGTGGAATTGCTCGGTCATATGGTAGTTCCATTTCCAGTTTTTTGAGATACCTCCATACTGATTTTTAAAATGGCTACACCACTCTGCAGTCCCACCAACAATGCACCAGGGTTCCTTTTTCTCCACAGCCTCACCAGCACTTGTTTGTTGATTTATTGATGATAGCCATTCTGACCAGAGTGAGGTGGTATATCTTTTTTATTTTTTATTTGCATTTCTCTAATGATTAGTGAGGTTGAATATTTTTTCATATGCCTGTTGACCATCTGTATGTCCTCTTTAGAGAAATGCCTCTTCACATCCTCTGCCCATTTTTTAACTGGGTTGTTTGTTTTTTTGGTGTTGAGTTGAATGTGTGTTTTATAAATTTTAGATATTAACCCCTTATCAGATATATCGTTGGCAAATATTTTCTCCCATTCAGTAGGCTGCCTTTTTGTTTTATTGATGATTTTGATTGCTGTAAAAAAACTTTAAGTTTGAAGTAATCCCATATGTTTATTTCCCTTGCCTGAGGGGATACATCAGTAAAAATGTTACTGAGGGTAATGTCTGCAAATTTACTCCCTATTTTTTTCTAGGAGTTGTATCTTTTCAGGTCTTACATTTAAATCTTTAATCATTTTGAATTTGTTCTCATATATGGCGTAAGTAGGTGGTCCATTTTCATTTTTTTGCACGTGTCAGTCCAATTTTCCCAGCACCATTTATTCAATAGACTATCTTTACTCCAATGCAAATTTTTGCTTCCATTGTCATAGATTAAGTGACCATATATGGATGGATTTATTTCTGGGGTCTCTATTCTGTTCCATTGATCTATGTGTCTGTTTTTATGCCAGTACCATACTGTTTTGATTACTGTAGCCTTGTAGTACGATTTGATGTTGGGTAGCATGATACCTCCCACTTTGTTCTTATTTCTCAGGGTTGCTGTGGCTATTGGGGTCTTTTATGGTTCCATATAAATTTTGGGATTATATGTTCTATTTTTTGGCAAAAATGTCCTTGGTAGTTTGATAAGAATTGCATTGAATCTATATATTGCCTTAGGTAGTATTGACATTTTAACTATATCAATTCTTCCTATCCATGAACATGGTATTTCCGTTTATCTGTATCTTCTGTGATTTCTCTCTTCGGGGTCTTATAATTCTCTGAGTACAGGTTTTTTTACTTCTTTATTTAAATTTATTCCTAGGTATTTTATTGTTTTTGGAGCAATTGTAAGTGGGACTGTTTTTCTGATTTCTTCTTCTGATAGTTTATTATTGGTGTATACAAATGCAACTTATTTGTGAACATTAATTTTGTGTCCTGCTACCTTACTATATTCATTTATTATTTCTAACAGTCTTTGGTGGAGGAATTCTATGTATATAGTATCATGTCATCTGTATGCAATGACAATTTTACTCCTTCCTTTTCAATTTGGATGCCTTTCATTTGATTTTGTTGTCTGATTGCTGAGGCTAGAACTTCCAGAACTATATTGAATAGAAGTGGTGAAAATTGATAGCCTTTACCTGTTCCTGATCTTAAGGGGAAAGCTTTTAGCTTTTCCCCATTGAGTACTGTTAGTTGTGGGCTTATCATATATGGCCTTTATTATGTTGACATATGATCCCTCTATTCCCACTTTGCTAAGAGTGTTTATCATAAATGGCTGCTGGATTTTGTCCAGTGCTTTTACTGCATCTATTGACATGATCATATGATTTTTACTTTTCATTTTGTTAATGTGATGTATTATGTTAATTGATTTGTGGATATTGAACCAAACGTGCATACCAGGAAGGAATACCACTAGATCATGGTGTATGATCTTTTTAATATGTTGCTGAATTTGGTTTGCTAGTATTGGGTCTTCGGAAAAGTCATGACGCATGTTTGCAACAGATGGCAGTAGTTCATTTTTGGTAGTATTGGAGTCATTTGTATTTATGCTATTACTATGTCATTTGACAGCTGACAGTTTTATCTTCATTCTAAAAATAAATTGAGCAATTTGGTTGAGTTTTGATTTTACAATAAGTTGAAGATGGAAGACCAACCTGCATTTTTGCCATATTTTACTGTTTTACTTCCATAAAGGGAAGAATGCATGTCAATCTTGTGAAAAGTCACATAAAGTTTACAGTGACAATGCTCTACAAGAATGTCAGTGTCAACGATGGTTCACGAAATTCCATGCTGTTGATTTTGATCTCAACGAAAATCCTTGTTCAGGGAGGCCCACTGAGGTTGATGATGACAAAATATAGGCATTTATCAAGTCTAACCTATGTTACATGACAAGAGACATTGCAGAAACATTGAACTTACATCATTCAAGTGTTCATGACCACCTGAAGAAGCTGGGATATGTAAGCAAGCTCGATATGTGGGTTTCACATGAACTCAAAGAAGTTCATTTGACGATGCATATAAACATCTGCAATATGCTCATTGAACATGAGGAAACCGATCCTTTTTTGAAGTGGCTGATAACTGATGATGAGAAGTGGATTGTTTACAACAATGTGGTGTGCAAACGGTCTTGGTCCCGATGTGATGATTCGCCTCAAATGGCATCGAAAGCAGACATTCATCAGAGGAAGGTTATGCTCTTAGTGTGGTGGGATTTTAAAGGTGTTGTGTTTTTTAAGCTCCTACCAAGGAACCAAACAATCAGTTTGAATGTGCACTGTCGGCAATTGGACAGTTTGAATGAATCCATCATCTAGAAAGGTCCAGATCTTGTTAATTGTAAAGGAGTTGTATTCCATCACCACAATGTGAGACCACACACAAGTTTAATCACCCATCAAAAATTATTGGAGCTTGGATGGGATGTGTTGCCGCACCTACTATACTTGCCTGACCTCGCACCATCAGACTTCCACTTGTTTCACTCAACCTTGTCTTCTAAATTGCTGATTCTGTCTGTGTCTCATCTAATCTGTTGTTGATTCATTCTAGCATAGTCTTCATTTCAGCAATCATAATTTTTCCGCTTATAAGCTATTTACTATTCTCTGAATTTTTTTTCTTCTTTAGCTGAACCATCCTGCCACCTGTTGGTAGCTCAGCAGCAGCTCAGCTTGGGCCGGGAATCGAACCAGCAACCCTGTTGCTCAGAGCTCACACTCTTGAGCGAGCTCTTAACCAAGTGAGCCACTCATAGCATAGTCTTCATTTCAGTTGTATTATTTATAACTGTTTCTTTCTTATGGTTTCTTTTTCCATCTTTATGATTGCTATGTCTTTGTTGAAATTCTCACTAAGTTCCTTAAGCATTCTTTTTTTTTAAGATTTTTACTGGGGAATTGGGGGATGGGAACAGCGCTGGGCAATTGGGGGAAGGGGAACACACAAGTTGCTGTCCTTTTGTTCTTCAGTCTAGTTGTGGAGGATGTTGCTTCACTGGCCCAAGTTGGCACCATCATTGCGCTCTTCCTAGGTGAGGCAGATCAGTCGCCAGCTTCTGGATGGCTGCTCGCTGCGGCTGCTGGCCGCTCACGCTGGCTGCTGGCTACACATGGTAGCCCGTGGTAACCCACTGCAGCAGGGGCTGCAGCCTACGCTGTCGCTGGCGACTCATGGCAGCCCAGCTCCAGGTATAGCTGTTGTTCAGCATCTTAGCTGTAGAGGGAAGTGTCACTGGCCCTCATATGTGGGATCTGAACCGGGGCCCTCTGGCATCCCAAGTCCGCTCTTAACCAACGCATCACTTGGCCGGCCCAAGCATTCTTATAATTGGTGTTTTAAACTCTAGTTTGATTGCTTCCATTTAATTTAGTTTTATTTCTGGAGGTTTCTCCTGTGCTTTTATTTGGGACATATTTCTGTGTTTTCTCATTCTGGCTGCCTCTCAGTGTTTGCTTCTATGTATTAGGTAGATCTCCTATGTCTTTTAATTTTTACCAGGGGATCTTATGTAGTAGGTGTTCTGTGTGGTCCAGTGGTGCAGTCTACCTGATCCTCTGTGTGTGTAGTTCAAGGGTATCCCTTGAGTATGTCCTGTGTGTTCTTTTATTGTCATTGAACCTTGCTTTTAGTGTGTCAATGGGTGGAATTGACTCCCAAGCTGACTGAGTATTGGCTATACCCACAGTGTATAAGCTGCTGTGTGGGGGCTGACCCCTCAAAGGAGGCTTTGCCCTCTGTGGGCTCTTGTGCCTGTTGAGACCCTCCTTTGGGTGTGCCTCTTGTGGGGTAGCCTGGTAGTCCTCTGGTGTGGTCTGAAACTGGCCTGTGGGTGTGTTTTTCTGGTGTCTCTTGGGAAGAGATCCCACGCAGGCCAATTTCAACGTTGCTTGTTACTGACCCATGGCTACCTGGTAGGAGCCACAAATCTATATGTGGTTGGCTGCTGCCTGTGTTGGACCTGGAGGCATGTGGGGGTGACCTTGCTGTGATCCAAGGCAAGCTGCCACCAGTAGCGGTCCTGAGGCAGCTTAGCAAATGATCCAGGGCCTTCTAGGGCTATTGCCACCTGCTGACTGCCCATAAGGCCCAGCCATTGAAAGAACCTCCTTAGGTGTGCAGGCTTGGCTGGTTGAGCTGGTGGTGAGAGTGTCCTCAGTGAAGCAGCACTACCTGGGTTGGGGTGGAGTCCCAGGAAGTCAGGAGACATGGCCAGTGTTTTTATTTTTTTATTTTTTTTTATTTATTTTTTTAAAGCTTTTTATTGGGAATTGGGGTGATGGGAACAGTGCTGGGGAATTGGGGGAAGGGGAACAGACAAGTTGCTGTCGTTTTGTTCTTCAGTCTAGTTGTGGAGGACGTTGCTTCAGTGGCCCAAGTTGGCACCATCATTGTGCTCTTCCCAGGTGAGGCAGATCAGTCGCCGGCTTCTGGATGGCCGCTCATTGCAGCTGCTGGCCGCTCACTCTGGCTGCTGGCCACACACGGTATCTCATGGCAACCCACTGCCACAGGGGCTGCAGCCTCTGCCATCGCCGGCGACTCACAGCTGCCCAGCTCCAGGTTGAGCTGTTGTTCAGCATCTTAGCTGTAGAGGGAAGTGTCACTGGCCCTCATATGTGGGATCCTAACCAGGGCCCTCTGGCGTCCCAAGCCAGTTCTTAACCATTGTGCCACTTGGCCATCCCATGGCCAGTGTTTTTTAAATGTTAATGCAGATTCAGTTCTTATGCCAGTGCCTGCCCTGTGACCAATTTGCACTGCTCCCTGAGAACACCACAGTAAGCCACTGCTTGCCTCTGGGCAATGCCTGGCCTGTGATCACTTCGTTAAGTACCCTGAGAACACTGCAGCCAGCCACTGTTTGTCTCAGGCTCACAAATCCCCCAGAGCTGCCCAAGAGACGCTGAGGTGCAGGTCTCGGGTTACCACTTACCAATAAACATTTCCCAGGAAGCCATGAGCTGTCAGCCCACTGCAAAAAAACCTTCTGCAACCTGTGGGCATGTCCAGCAGCCTAGTAGCCAAGAATGTCCTGGGCAATGTAGCACCAGTTGTGTGAGGGGGCAGGGACCCAGGGTACTACCAAGACGGTGTACAGATGTCAATTCCACCACACCAATGCAGTCCCAGATTTGGCCCTTTGGGGGAGGGCTTAACACTGAAAAGATGGTGCCCCCCTGTAGACCACATGTGTGTTAGGCTTCACACAGGGAAAACAATGGCTCCTGTCCCTCTAGCCCCCATCCCAAAGCCACATAACTCAGTCCTTCCTCACATGTCCCTGGTCTCCTGAGCTGCTGCCCATCCACCAGAGACCAGGAGAGTGCCTGCAAGTGAACGAGTCTGTGTGTGGGCTCCACAAGAGGGTGTCTGGGTTTCTAGCCACCCTCCGTCCCAATGGGAAGGAATCCTTGCTGATTTTCACTCCCAGGTGCCATAAGAACTCCTTTTCCCAACACAGCACACCTGGGCTGGGGAGCCCGGTGTGGGACTGGGACTCTTCCCTCTTCAGTGGGGACCTCTGCCTTCAAGGTGTCCCTTTAGCATTCAACCACCATCCATGGGCTTAGGGTCAGCTCGCTTCATGTCTTCCACCTTTCTACCAGTCTATATGTGGCCTCTTCTTTCTATCTTTAGTTATAGGGGTTCTGTTCAGCTAGTCTTCAGATGATTCTTGAGATTGATTGTTGTATAACTTATGTGCAATTTTGGTGTGATCTTAGGATTCAGTAGGCATAACATTTACATAATCCACCATTTTGGACCCAATCCACTTACTAATTCTTGAGCCTCAGTTTCCTCACCTCCAAAATGAGGCCAAAAGTAAAACTGTCACAGAAGATTGTGGTGAAAATTAAAATAAATAACATCTGCAAAATGCTTAGCACAGTGCTGACACTTACTACTAGTTGCAGTTACTACTACTATTATTATTATTATTAATATTATATATTATTATCATCATCATTATTATTGTTACTTTTAGCAAAACAACAACACCAGTTTTTTTCATCATCACTAAACTTCTGATATTTTAAGCCACCTGGTTTGTAGTAAATTGTTTCTATCAGCCCTAATAAACTAATACACTCTATGTTATACTTAGGTATGAGGAAGAGAAGGGCATCTGCTTTAATGTAGAAAAGGCAGAGAATGGGATTTTAAAGATGCATGTAGACTAGTATATTCAGAAGTGATAATGGTGAGGTTTTCCCCTATTTGTCTCTATTAGCTGGGAGTGGGTTGGAGAGAACATGTAGATTCAAAAAGACAGGAAAAGGTGAGAAATATTCATCTTCAAGAGTAAGAAAGGCTTGAACAGAGAAGTTTATTATCATTGCCAGGTAACATTAATAGCTCACTTGAAGTTTGTCATCATAAATTTAAATTGAAGCCAATAATAATGGTTATATGTTTTCCCTCAACCACATACAGCTTGCAAAGTTATCACTGTGGAGTAATGGGAGCATTGATTTATCTAAAATTAGGGTTTTGAAAGCAGTGATATCAAAAGGAGAGTGGGCAAAAGGAATTGAGGATGTATGAAGGAATGTATGTGTGCTGATTCATCATGAGCCTGTAAGAATATAACATATTTATAGATCTAAAATGGGTAAGAACATAAGTAATACCATTGGGACAGGATCAATGAGCAACAGTTCAAAGGTGGTAAATCAATGGTTGGTTTTAGAAGGGTGGAAGAATTGTTGGAATGGGGTACCTGAGGCAGCAGTTGGAAAGTGAAATACTTGAAATTGAAATTTTGGAGGGCTAAGTATGGGAGTGAGTCACTGAAATAAGATGGAAGACAAGATAATTGGAAAAAAATAATATCAGAGAATTGAGGATGTTAAGGTATGAGAATGATTGTGTACAGAATAAAATCACCAGGAATTAAGACAAGAGTACAGTGAGAGGGAATGACAGTGGGGGCAGACAGAAAATCATGACAAAATGAAGGGTAGTGACCTGGGAGCTGGTAGATAAATATAACAAGAAATAGTAGCAGGTGATACAATCTGATGATATGATATCCAAAGCTGGCTATTTTTAGGGAATAAGGAAAAAGAATGACTTAGTAATGCCATTGAGGAACCAAGCAGACACCTACTTCACCTCTGAGTTGAGTGGTAGGAGGGGATGTGGGAAGGAAAATATTCCCCACTGGAGAGGGCCTCAGGAAAACACTGTATTTGAGAGAAAGCCAGGTTTCAGACAGAGCAAGAAGGTGGAAGTATCATTCAGATAGGAAGCAGAGGAGGATGTAGAGGGTTTTGCTGATGACAGTGTGTTTCAAAGAGGTAATGCCCAATGATGACATAATCCTGAGGCCTTTGTGATATAAGGGGGAAGATCAAATGTGCACAGCATCAAACTAAAAATATCTTTATAAAAGCATTTGGAACCTCAATTTTAATTTCTAAATCATTATTTATTTTCTTTTTTTCAAACTGTTGAATCTTCTGGTTCTAAAAGTAATACATACTTATTGAAAAGATCCATACATTACAGAATGTATCATTTAAACAGAAAGAAGCCCAGTAATTTTTTAGAATTTGAATTTTTGAGTCAAAGATTTTCTAAATTTTCTTTTCATTATTGAGGTTGACACTTTATCATGTGTTAACTGGTCATCTACATATATTTTTCTATAGATGATCTGTTAATATCCTTTAATTATATTATGCCACCTTGATTATATCTTCCTTATTGATTTTTACAAGCATTTTATGTTAAATTGTACTGTAAGAAATTTCCATTTTTATTGGTCATAAATGGTTGAATGTTGACAATCTCATGTGGTTTAACTTAAGACACATGGATATTAATTGGTAGCTCCAAGTGAATATGGCTGATATTATCCTAATTTTTTTATATTACTTTCAGCAATATTTTTAGAGTAGATTGGCTTTTTAAAAAAGATTTTATTGGGGAATCTTGGGAGGGGAACAGTGCTGGGGAATCGGGGAAAGGGGAACAGACAAGTTGCTGTCTTTTTGTTCCTCAGTCTAGTTGTGGAGGATGTTGCTTCACTGGCCCATGTTGATATCATCATCGCACTCTTCCCAGCTGAGGCATATCGGTTGCCAGCCTCTGGACGGCAACTCACTGCGGCTTTTGGCAGCTCACACTGGCTGTTGGCCACTCATGCTGGCTGCCGGCCACTCTCGGTAGCTTACGGCAGCCCCACTGCAGCAGGGGCTGCGGCCTATGCTGTCGCTGGCGACTCACAGCAGCCCAGCTGCAGGTTGAGCTGTTGTTCACCATCTTAGCTGTAGAGGGCAGTGTCACTGGCCCTCATTTGGGATCTGAACCGGGGCCCTGCTGCTCAGAGCCAGTGTCCCAAGCCAGCTCTTAACCAATGCGCCTCTCGGCCGGCCCTAGATTGGCTTTTAAAATAAAGACCAACATTGAAAGTTGCAGCCACTAAAGCCTGCAGAATCTCTGTTGTTTAATTCCCTATGAATAATATTTTATAACCCACTTAGTGACTTCTTTAAAAAATCAACTCCCTGTACTTTCCTTTATTGGAAATAATGCAAAGTCTTCTTTTTATCAGAACATGGAAAGGTTTAATTTTCTTTACACATCAAATTAAGTATATCAAAGTAATATAACAAAGTCTTACTATGTTGTATCCTGCTTTACATTTTAAAATGCCTTCACATACATTAATTTCTTCCCTTTTTTTCTTCTATAAGCCACAAACACACACTCACACACACACACACACACACACACACACACACAGTCAGGGAGATAAAATGGTCAAGACTATGCAGCTATTTTGTGAAAGAGCCTGAACTAGCCAAATCTCAAAACATAAAACCCAAGATATTGATGGGAATTTCAAACCTCTGTTTAAAATAGAAATTTTAATCTATAAATAAAGCTACCATAAAAGAAACATTATTTACATTTAAAAATATAAATATGTAGCTAAATTGAGCATATTAGTCATGAAAAACACTAAAAATGATTAAAAAGAGTACTTACAGTCTTAGAAGAGACATTTTCCCTGCCTATATGTTGCCAGGACTTAAGCACTGTAAGTTCAAACAGGTGATGTTGAGTGATGACATCATAAAGAGACTGTGACAACAATAAGTTAAAGGGAAAGACAGTAATTATATTTTGCAGTGCATAGTTGCTTCTGAAATCTACTCTAAAATTGTAGCTCTGTCCACAAACAATGATCTGCAGCTTGAACTGAGAGAATCAGTTAGTTTTTCATTGATTGAATCTACCTGGTTGTTTAATAAACACATACATGTTTGATATCAGCCTACTTTAATGTTATTTTTAAGCATGAATGTGTGCACACAGATGTATATACATGTGTGTGTATGTGTGAAAGATCTGTATGGGATGAAAGAAAAATAGAAGAATCTAAACATTCCTCTACAAAGAGTAACTGTAATTCTGTACATTTTTTTTCACATTCAGGCTTTTGTCCCTCAAAAACTATGTATATGTTCATCATAGTTTTCCCTCAAAATTACTTGAAAATAGTTTATTCTTAGATATATAAATTAAGAAAAGATAAAATGTCTATTAAAAAAGTACTGACAAGTCTGAAAAATGTTTATTTTTCTCCCCAAACCTGAAAACAAGTGTTGCTATGTATAGAGTTACTGTATGTTAGAACAAATTATCAAGTGCTACTTGGAAGGAAATTTGCAAATGTGAACTTCTCATTATATGAAATGGAAACTTGTGTGGGAAGTAAAGATGTGTACAGGGACAACTATCTTTTATGTATTCTAGATAACAGAAACTAGACTGCTATCTGTAATAGACCAAAATTAACTCAAACTGAATCAAAGACTTAAACATAAGACGTAAAACAACAAACTTCATAAAAGAAAGCATAGGTACTAAACTTATAGACTTTGGGTTCAGAGAGGGTTTTATGAATTTGAACTCAAAGGCAAGGGAAGGAAAAGCAAAAGTAAATGAATGGTACTATATCAAACTAAACAACTTTTTTTTTGCCATTCTCTTCACATCCTTGATATCTTCACCCACTGAAAGATGTTGTGGTAGGCCCTATTGGTTGCCTACACCACATTTTCCCCTGTGTCTGTGTTTCTTGCCTGTCATCACTATAGAAACTAGGAATTCCATGTAAATGCTTTGCACGTCTTTCTTGCGCCTAGGGGTGGCCACCTGACCTAGATTAGGCCAATGATAAATAAGAAAAATACTTCTAGGAGGTGCCTGAGATTTTATTTTGGGATAAAATCCCTACTTCCTGCTTTGCATGTTGTTTTGTAATGGCATGCTGCTTGAAAGTGCAGTGGCTATCTTGCAAACATGAGAGAACAGAATGACAATAGCAAAGATAACTCAGCAGAAAGACTGTAGGAGCCTGGGTCTTGATGGCATTGTTAAACCACTGAATGAATCATGGAAACATTTCTTTCAGAAATCTAGTTAAGAAAACAATAATATACTTGTGGTTTAAGCTATTGTCAATGGGGGTTTCTGTTACTTTTTTCATAAAGTAATAACTGATCCAACCTCCCATGCCAATGTATGACTTTGTGCTATTTTCTAGTGTCTGTCCCTTTGTTTAAAATAATATTTTCCCTCTCTGTTTTCCATACTAATTTTTTGTTCAAGAACCAGATCAAATATCACTTGTTCTTTTAAGTCTTTCTCCATCCTTGAGAGTTAGTTGCTTGCCAGGCAGAGTTGGTAACTAATTTTAAAAGTAATTATTGAGGACCTACTTTATTACAGACACTGCACTAGATGCTAATAATTTAACATTAAAAAAGGCTCTTCTAGAACTTATAGTCCATAGTATATATAATTGGTTATATACGAACATCAATTTCCCCATTTTTCTTACTATCAAAACCCTAATTTTGTTTTATTGCCAATACATTCCCCATATAACTTAAAATATACTAACCTTATCTAGACCTCTAAATGTAAATCATTGTTACTTTAATCCATTGTTACTAATTGATTTAAAGGAAGGCATATCCAGTTGTATCCAATAATATGTGAGGGAAGACTTATGGGAAGGGTTTCCACATTCTTAACTAAGAATCACCATAAAAGAGAGTCCACTTTCTTCTCTTAGAAACATTCATGTCTGGTTGTAATGCTCGAAAGAAATGTGGGTGATGTCAGAAACATGGCGGAGTTAGGGGTGCTCCTTGATATCTCCTCTTGATGTTACAACAAGCTGAACAGCTATAATTCAACAAAGGATTCCCTATACAACACACAAACACATCTGATGGTGGGGAAATCGGGGTACAAGACAGGAGGGAAAAGAGAAGTGCAAAGACTGGGACACTGGCCTGCAGTTAGCTCTGGTCTGGATGCAGCCCAGAGCTCACTATGGTCCCAGGAGAGAGGAGGATTGAGACTGCAGGTTCACCCTGTGTGGCCCCAGCAATTCTGCCTGAGGGATCAGCATATAATACTGCTGAATCCAGTGATCAGGGCACAGACCTTGGTGCAAAGACTGAATACAGATGTATAACAACTGTGGTCTAACAGCCTTCACTGCCAGGCAGAAAACAAAGCCACAGAGCCTAGCCACCTCCACCCACCCTCCTAGAGCTCACCTACTCCACACCCTGCCAGTGTTAGCACCAAGCCTCAGAAACTGGTAGTATTGAATTAAAGAACAGAATATCAATAGCCCTATAAAATGGAGAGAGAGTTTCTGAGCAGAAGACGCACAGTACAGCTAATTTCAGTGATAATGGAGGAGCGATAGGGTTGAAGCAGCTATGGTCTGCCAGTTGCCATTATTTAGAAGAAAAAGTCACAAACACACCAGCTGCCTGTCCTAGCCTACCCTGCCCCCACCTTTCACGGCTGATTGCAACAGGTGCACCCACGGCTGCTGAGGCACACAGCTATAGATTTGGTTGCAGGGGGAGCACTGGGATTTCAGGGGAGTCAGAACCCAATCGTACACCACATCCTCCAACAAGGGTGGTGCCTTGAGACCAAAGCAACCTGGTCAGAGGAGAAGCCCACCTCCCCAGGAAATCTATTATCATGCAAGAAGTTGGAACAGCTCAAGAGAAAATAAAATATTCCAGCACTACCTACTGGAAGGGCAAAAAGAAGACCTCTTCACATCAACCCGGGCAGAATTCACTACCATAGATGTTTAGGAATAGAAATAATCCATTAATTGTCATGAATGACCAAGGTAATAAGGCAGCTCAGAAAGAAAATAAAAAATCTCCAGAAAATACTTAAATTTAAAATTGTCTCCAAACTTAAAGACATGGAGATATGGTACTTAAATGACAGAATTCAAGATTGCAGTTCTGTAAAAAACCTCAATGAGATTCAAGAAAGCTCAGATAGGCAGTTTAATGCTATTAGAAATAAAATCAACAAACAAAATGAATATTGTACTAAAGAGATTGAAATTTTTAAAAAAACAACAAAATAAAAATTCTGGAGCTGAAGAACTCATTAAAGGGATGAAGAATGAAATAGCAGCTTAGGGAATAGAGCTGACCAGATGGAGGAAATAATTAGTGATATCAAAGATAGAAATCTGAAAATGACACAAATGGAAGAACAGAGAGGCTTGAGAGCTAAAAGAAATGAAAGAACTCTACAAGAACTTTCTGACTCCATCAGAAAAAGCAATATAAGAATAATGGAGGGGTGGGCCGGCTGAGTGGCTCAGTTGGTTAAGAGTGTGAGCTCTGAGCAACAGGGTCGCCAGTTCAAGTCCCACATGAGCAAGTGACCTGTGCCTTCTGCAACTAGATTGAAGACAATGACTTGAGCTGAGCTGCCACTGAGCTGCCTGTGGGCAGCTGGATGGCTCAGTTGGTTAGAGTGCATGCTCTTAACAACAAGGTTGCCAGTTTGACTCTTGCATGGGATGGTGGGCTGCACCCCCACAACTACATTGAAATAGGCGACTGGACTTGGAGCTAGGCTGCTCCCTCTGCAGCTAAGATTGAAGAACAATGACTTGACACAACAACTTGACTTGGAGCTGATGGGCTGTGGAAAAAACACAATGTTCCCCAAAAAAACACATTGTTCCCCAATAAAGTTAAAACTATATACAGTAATACCTTGATTTGCGAGCATAATTTGTTCCAGAAACAAATTACTTATATCGCAAGTCATCGCTCGTTTACCACATTAAAATGTATTAGAAATGTTTGCTTGTCTTGCGGAACACTCGCAAACCAAGTTACTTGCAATACAAGGTTTTACTGTGTATATGTCTATATCTATCTATCTCTATCTATCTATCTATCTATCTTGTAAAAAAAAGAATGGATATAACAGAAGAAAAGAGGGAGAAGTCTATTCAAAGGCACAGGGAGTCTATTCAAAGAGTGGACAAGAACTTCCCAAACCTATGGAAAGAACTGGATCCTCGAATCCAAAAATCAAACAGAACACCTAATTACCTCAGTCCTAAAAAGCCTTCTCCAAGGCACATTATATTGAAGTGATTAAATATTTTTTAAGGAATCTCAACATTGACTTCCATAGAGGCTGCACCAATCTGTGTATGAGGGTCCCTTTTTCTCCACAGCCTCTCCAACACTTTCTATTATTTGTCTTGTTGATGATAGCCATTCTAACTAGTGTGTCATGATATCTTATTGTGGTTTTTATTTGCATTTCTCTGATGATTAATGATGTTGAGCATTTTTTCATATGTCTATTGGCCATCTGCATGTCTTCTTTGGAGAAATGTCTATTCAGGTCCTCTGCCCATTTTTTTTTAATTGGATTGTTTTTTGTTCTTGTTGAGTTACATGAGTTCCTTATATATTTTGGATATTAGCCCCTTATTGGAGGTGTTGTTTGCAAAAATCTTCTCCCATTCGGTTGGTTGCCTCTTTATTTTGTTGATGGTTTCTTTTGCTGTACAGAAGCTTTTAGTTTGACATAATCCTATTTATTTATTTTAGCTTTTACTTCCCTTACGATATAACCCAACAATCCCTCTCTTGGGTATCTACCCCAAAAATCTGAAAACATTTATCCATAAAGATATATGTGCTGTGATGCTCATTGCAGCTTTATTTATGGTGGCCAAGACATGGAAACAACCAAAGTGTCCTTCAACAGATGATTGGATAAAGAAGTTGTGGTATATATACACAATAGAATACTATCCTGCCTTAAGAAAAGATGAAATAGTGCCATTTGCAGCAGCATGGATGGATATTGAAATTATAATGCTGGCGCTGGCTGAGTGGCGCGTTGGTTAAGAGCTGGCTTGGGATGCCAGAGGTCCCCAGTTCAGATCCCACATATAAGGGCCAGTGACACTGTCCTCTACAGCTAAGATGCTGAACAACAGCTCAATCTGGAGCTGGGCTGCCGTGAATTGCTGGCGATGACGTAGGCTGCAGCTCCTGCTGCAGTGGGTTGCCATGGGCTACTGTGTGTAGCCAGCAGCCAGCGTGAGCGGTCAGCAGCCACTGTGAGCAGCTGTCCAGAAGCCGGCGACTGATCTGCTCACCTGGGAAGAGCACAATGATGGTGCCAACTTGGGCCAGTGAAGCAACATCCTCCACAACTAAACTGAAGAACAAAAAGACAGCAACTAGTCTGTTCCCCTTCCCTCAATTCCCCAGCACTGTTCCCATCCCCCAATTCCCCAATTAAAAAAAAAGAAATTATAATGCTAAGCGAAATAAGTCAGACAGAATAAATTGAGAACCATACGATTGCACTGATATATAGTATATAAAACTGAAAACAACAAATAAACAACAACAGCAAATGAAGAAACAAAACTCATAGACACAGACAATAGTTTAGTGGTTACCAGAAGGTAAAGGGAGAGGGGAGTGGTAGATGAGGGTAAAGGGAATCAAACATATCGTGATGGAAAGATAACTGACTCTGGGTGGTGAGAACACAATGTGATATATAGAGGATGTATTACAAAATTGTACACTTGCAATCTATGTAACTTTGCTAACAGTTGTCACCCCAATAAACTTTAATTTTAAGAAATCCTAAAAACTTCACAAAAACTGTTAGAACTTATCAATGAATTCAGTAGAGTTGCAAGATATAAAATCAACATACAGAAATCAGTTGGATTTCTATACACTAAAAAAAAATACCTGAAAATGAAAGATATAAAATTTTCTTCACAATACTATCGAAAACAATAAAATATGCAGGAGTATTTAACCAAAGAAGTTAATGATTTGTATACTGAAAAGTATAAAACTTTGATGGAAAAAGTGAAGAGCACACAAATAAATTGAAAGATAGCCAATATTCATAAATCAGAAGAATTAATATTTTAAAAATGTACATACTTCCAACAGTTCTTTATAGATTAACTGCCATCTTGATAAAAATTCCAATGTCATTTTTTCACAGAAATTGAAAAACCGATTCTAAAATTTGTATAAAATCCCAAAAGACTGAATAGTCAAAACTCTCCTGAGAAAGAATAACAAAGCTGAAGGTATCAGACTTCCTTTTTGAAAACTATATATAAAGCAATAGTATACAAAAACACTATGGTACCTGTATTAAAACAGAAATGTAAACTAATGGAACAGAATTACGTACCCAGAAATAAACCTATGCATATATGATCAACTAATCATTTACAAGGGCACCAAGAATACACAATGGAGAAAGGATAATTTATTTAATAAATGGTTCTGGGAAAACTGGATATCCACATGAAAAAGAATAAAATTGGACCCCTGTCTAACACAACTCACAAAAATTAATTTGAAATAGATTAAAGACTTGAACATTAGAACTGAAACTGTACACCTCTAAAAAGAAAACTTAGGAAAAAAGCTTCTTGATATTCTCTTTACATTGAGTATTCTAAAAATATGATACCAAAAGTACAGGCAACAAAAGTAGAAATGAACATGTGAAACTATATCACTCAATTTCTGCACAGCAAAGGAACATTCAATAAAATGAAAAAGCAACATATGCAATGGGAAAAAATATTTGCAAATAAATTATCTGATAAGGCATTAATATCCAAATATTTAATGAACTCATAAAACTTAATAGTAAAATAGCAACCTGATTAAAAGTGGGCCAAGGACGTGAATGGATATTTTCAAAGAAGACATACAAATGGTCTACAGGTAAATAAGAAAATGTACCAAATGTGCAGCCAACAAAACAAAAATAAACAAGTGGGCTACATCAAACTGAAAAGCTTCTATCCAGAAAAATAAACAATTATCAATATAAAAAGAAACTTTATAAAATGGGGCAAAATATTTGCTGTCTGATAAGGAATTGATATTCAAAATATATGAGGATCCTCATACAACCCAATGGCAAAAAAATCTGATTTTGAAATTGGCAGAGGAACTAAATAGACATTTTTTTCCAAAGACAACATACAAATGTCAACATGTTCATGAAAAGATGCTCAACATCCTTATTCATCAGGGAAATCCATATCAAAGCTAGAATGAATTATAACCTCACACCTGTTAGAATGGCTCTTACCAAAAAAGAAGACAAGTGTTGGAGAAGCTGTAGAGAAAGGGGAACCCTTGTGTTCTCTTGGCACAAATGTAAATTTGTACAGCTCCTATGGGCAACAGGATGGAGGTTCTTCAAAAATTAAAAATAGACTGACTCTGGGTGGTGAGTACACAATGTGATATATAGATGATGTATTTTAGAATTGTATGTTTGAAATTTATGTAATTTTACTAGCCATTGTCACCCCAATAAATTTAATTAAAAAGTAGAACTGCTATATGATCTAGCAATCCCCCTTCTGGGTATATGACCAAAAGAAATGAAATCTATGAAAGAGATATCTGCACTCCTACATTCATTGCAGCATTTTCACAATAACCAAGATATGGAAGCAACCTAAATATTAGCATAAATGGATAAATGGATAAAAAAATGTGATATATAATAGAATGTGATTCAGCCATGAGAAAGAAGGAAATCTTTCCATTTGCAAAAAGATAGATGAACCTTGTGGGCATTATGCTAAGTGAAATAAATCAGAAGGAGAAAGAAAAATAATGTATGATCCCACTTATATGTGAAATCTAAAAAAGTTGTACTCATAGAAACAGATAGTAGAAGGATGATTTCCAGGACCTAGGAGGTAGAAGATATGTGGAGATGTCAGTAAAAGGGTACAAACTTCCAGTTATAAAATGAATAAGTTCTGGGCATCTGATATACAGTGTGGTGATTGTAGTTAACAACACTGTATTATATACCTGACAATTCCTAAGAGAATAGACCTTAAATGTTCTCACTGCAAAAAAAGAAATTGTAATTATGTGACGTGATAAAGGTGCTAACAAACCACATCCCACTGTGGTAATAATTTTGCAATATACACATACATCAAATCACCACATTGTACAACTTAAAGTTATATAACGTTATATGTCAGTTATGTTTCAATAAAGCTGGGGAATAAAAAAATGATATAGGAGAGGATTTAATTGTAGGAGCTATATCCTTAGGTAGTGAAAAAAATCCAGTACTCAGTGTTGTGAGTTCAACTGTGCCTCCCATAAAGATATATTCAAATCCACCTATAAACTTGACCTTATTTGGAAATAGGGTCTTTGCAGATGTAATCACGTTAAGGTGAGGCCATACTGGATTAGGGTGGGCTTTAATACAATAACTGGTATCTTTATGATAAGAGCAAATTTTGGGCATAGACACACCCAGGCGGGAATAGTGTGCAATGTAATGATGCAGGCAGAGATGGTGTGCAGGATTCCAATCAGTCAGTGAGAAAGGACGCACAAGTTGGAGTACAATGAAGAAACAACAGAAAGTGCCGGGATTATTTAGGGTACCAAGTAGCTCTGAGTGTGTTGGGGCAACTTTGGTGAGAAATAAAACTTAAAATGTGAATTAAAGTCAATTTCTTAGTATCCCAATTTATATTTGATTTTTCAAAAAGATAGTTTATTGTTTCCATTTGCTTCAACCTAAGCAAATGTGATATTCCTCTGAGAACTGTAGAGGGCAGCCTGACACTTACTATGGAAGATCCAAAACTAAAATACAAATTAATTTATTCTAAGCAGTAACACTTTATGTATTTTACTGGGGTTGCCCTGCAAGTCAGCAAAAGCAACTAATCAACTATGTGAAATCATTAACAAAACCTGTTGATACTGGTGTCATATTGAGAAAACTCTGGTTAATTGACAAAATTTTTATATTTCAGGCTTATCCTTTGGTATCATATAACCTGCTCTCTGACATCTCTCCCATTGTAAAAACTGTTTCATAGTGACCATAGTGATAAATATCAATCCTATTTTATGAGTGAGAAAATATAGTGTGAGACAATGCTTTTAATAGCACTTATACAATCAAACAAAGACAGAACCAAAACAACTGATTTTTGTGAAATCTATTATTTCGTTACAAGGAGGTTAAAGCTATATCTCCATTTCAGTTGCTTTGTGGTAATATTTGAATGCAGCTAAAGACCCTCTGTAAACCAAGCCATTTGTTACTTTTATAAATAATAATAATAATAATAACTTACACAATAGTGCTTTCATATGCACTACCTCATTTAATCCTCACAGCATAACTATATTGCATACACTGAACATATTAGCATCCTCATTTTACAGACTGCTTAACTGAAATTCAGAGAGGGTAAATTGCTTTCCCAAAGTTATAAAGCCAGTAAATAACAAATTTATGATTAAATTAGAACTTAGGCTTGTCACTGACTAGTCCTTTGGCATTTATGCAATCCCTACTGACTCCCTTAGTTTCATATAAATTAACAATTTCTGTCAGGTTTAGGAGAGACATAAAACAGCTTTACAAGTATTTATCACTATACACACTCTCATTGAGGAGTAAAGCCAGTCACATTCAATGTAAAATACACTATAAATTTTCTTTAACATTTTTGGTCATCTATCTGAGTATTCAATGAAATTGATGAGAAAACTGTACATGGGGCCATAAATATTTTTGTTATTATTATTGATAGAGCCAAATAACAGTAGCATTTTAGTTGTGGCTCTGGGTCATTTTGTTCCCTAATTATAACATGGAGCACTGAGCATTCTCCCACAAATTATTGGAGCCAAGTATGTCTTTAGGAAGGAAAGGTTGTTAAAAAGAAAAGGTGATATTTTTATTATTGGAAGTTATGATGCTTGCTTTAGTAATTCAGATTTGGTACTGCAAATATTGTCCTTGCCAGCACATTTTAAAAAATATTGACAATAAGAATACCAGCTCAGGATCAAATGGGTATAGCTCTATTTAAATTCTTCTCCCTCCAGAAATCTTCATTTTGGGAAAGAGTCCAATTCTGACAATCTCATGTGTTCTAGGGTGCAGAATTTTTCATTTGAGGAGCATCGAAGCAATCCTAAGGGGCTCTTAAAAAAGGACAGAAGCCTAAGAGGGAGACTTCAAAATGTTGGCTAGGAGACAAATAAAACACACTTCACTTTTAAATGAATGCAAAATATTGTGTGTCTTAGAGATTATTCCCAATGTGTAATTTAAAAAACATTGGCCTGTGTTCACAAAGAAGGGGGCATACTTACCCCTAACCTTCAAATAATAAGTATTCAAAATGTCTTTTTCATGAAGATTCTCATTCATAAGTTTAGACGTCATTTTTATTAGCCAAATGACATTTGAATATCTTGGGGAAAGAGAAGAACAAAACTGGTTTTTTCCTTCCATTTTATTTTAAGTAAACTAATTGAAATGATTATCTTCCATTAATAAATTTGAAAAATGTCTAGTTAATAGATTTGGGGAGAATGGAGGATGGGATTTGCATTTCTAAGGAAGCTCATTTGAAACATGAATGTGTGGCTAGTAGTTGAGCATTTGTTTTTATTCAGGGTAAAAAGTAAAGTGCGCATCCTCTTCTACTGCCTAAGTTCTCCACTTGCATTTTTTTTCTCTCATCATGCCCATTGAATTGTTTTACATACTAAAGAATGTGCATTGGTTAGAATTCTTCCCTGTTCATCAATGATAATCTCATTGGCCCAGAATGAATATAGCTAGTCATAAAACGTGCCTTGTTTCTCCTAGAATTGACTGTATTACTGGCTTTATCCCCGTAGAGAGCTAGAACTGGATTTAGAAACATTAGCTTTAGTCAGATTCTCATGATCCCAGAGTTTTATAATAAGTCTCTGCTTCTGGAAGTTTCTGTGGATCTAACCTCATTTACATAAGTGAATTACTGAAAGAAGGAAAAATAATCCTTAAACATAAAAGGCAGAACATGTAGTACAAAAATAAAATCCATGAACCAGAGTCAGTTCTTTTCTTTTACGACCCCCTGACCCCCCTACCCTCTGGTAACCACGAAAAGGTTGTCTGTGTCTATGAGTTTTGTTTGTTTTTTGTGCTCATTTGTTACTTTCAGTTTTATATCCCACATGTGAGTGAACACACAATGCGATATATAGATGATGTATTATAGAAATGTACACTTGAAACCTATATAATTTTACTAACCAACGTCACCCCAATAAATTTAATAAATAAAAAAAATCCATAAGTTGATAATAGTGAATACTAAGGGAAATCCTAATTTTAAAATGTTAGATATAATATATGCCTGGCCTGTTGCTATTATAACTATACTAATAGTACATCTTTAGCAAGATGTCATTCTCTTTCTTTGACATAAGATGACCTAATTTATTAATTTCAAAACTAAATTTGGCTGGTCACTCTCCAAGAATCCACAGCAAAAACATATTAAATTATATAATCTTAAATTATATAATATCACCAATTAAAGGACACATATATGGGACATTAGATAGCATAGTAAAAATACTTTTAATTAGATTTTCTAAAGTCAAGAAAATATTCACTAAAGAGATGATTTTTGTAACAATATTTCATAAGAAATGAAAGGCTTTCTGTGAGTAAACTGCAATGAGATCATACCAAAATGTGCTTCCATGTAGTTAAATGATTTTACATATTGAATGGAGTTATTTAAAATTGATCACAAAAAATGTTGGCGAACACTTATCAAGTACAAAAAAGTCATTAAATATAAGTTGGTCTTCCTGGTTTTAATTGATCAACAGGTTCAGTGATTCCTAAGACTATTTGCAGTACTGAAAATACAACTTGTCTGTATAAAGTGATTAAGATAAATAATAAAAAAATGTATGCTAGAATGCAATCTTGATCAACACTGTTGAGGATTGGAATTATCTTTCCACCTAATTGTATTATAGCCATAATATTGTGAAAATGATTTTAAAGAAGAAGGTATAGCTTAGAATCTACTCTGAGATTGTACAATTTGACCCATATATTATTTTTCTGTGAAACTGAGAGTGACAATAGATTAAACAGTGACAAACCAAATTGATTTTAAAAATATTAGTGATTATTTATGCACTTATTATGTACCAGGAAATGTACTAAGCATTTTAAATATATTATCTAGTGTAATCCTTCCATCAATGCTATGAAGTGAGAATTATAGTTTTATAATAATATCAATTTGCAAATAAGAAAATTGAGGCATAGAGACAGCAGAAAATAAACAAATAATTGTCTAGTAAGAGACAGAACCAGGGTGTAAACTCAGGTCTGTCTGGCCTCGAAAATGATTTCTTCTGAAAGAGAATATAAGAGAAACTTACCAGTTGCTTGTAGAAGACAGTACTTTGAAAATTTTAAAATTAATTTTTAATAAAAACTTACACTTAAGTTTTTATAGAATCTCTAAAAGACTTAATGGCACCAAACCTAAGGTTAAAAGGAAAATCTTGTTTAAAAAATGGGTACGACATCAGTAAAGTGCATACTAGGAAGTCCCAGGCCTTATTACCCCTTGGAAACATCAAGAAACAAGGAGAGACTAGCTAAAATAATTTAATAGAAGCTCTGAAAATAAAGTTTAGAGTAATCAAGTGAATGTCCAATTAAGAAACAGTTACATTCAAAACTGTAGGAAATTGGAGAGAAGAAAATGGCCGCGGTAAGGAAGTCACTGAATTAGCTCGCGCAAACCACGGCAGCGAAAATACAGCTCCGCGGGACACGCTGAGCAGCAAAGGGACTCCCACGCGGACTACTTAGAGGTGGGCAGACCCGGCGGGTTCGGGAGTTGGGCAGCGAGGCGAGTGGAGACACGGGCGGCGCCCGGTCTTCTGAGTCGTGGAGCTCCGCAGATCGGAAACTTCCCCTGCCCGTCCGCCAGCCCGGGCGCGCACTAGGGCAGAGTCATCGGGCCCGCGCCAAGCGTTTATGAGGAGGACGCCTGGGAGGAAGCCGACTGCTCGCGCCCACGGAGGCGGAGACGGGGATTCTCAGTAGAGAACAATCACTGCTCACCCCCTACCCTGCTGGCATGCGCGCTAAGGCAGAATCCCCGGGCCGCGCGCTAAGGCAGAATTCCCGGGCAGCGCGCATCGCTGATCGAGGGAGAAGGAGGCAGCTTGCTCGCTCCCGGTGACTGAGACGCCGGATCTCAGTGGATTGGAGTTCTCGCGGCTCCCTCCCCACCCCTCCAGCATGGGCGTGCTAAGGCAGAGCCCTTGAGCTGTGGGCAACAGACCGCAGGCATAGTCTGGGTGCTCCTGCAGCTGCGGGTA
>NW_017732678.1:59478-71867 GCF_001890085.2 Hipposideros armiger | reverse complement strand
GGGAACGGATTCAATGGAATTGTAATAGATAAGCATGATATCGGGGGTGGGAGGGCAGTGGATGGGGGGAGGGAGGTTGTTACTTTGTGAGGGTGAAAAGGGTAACTATTGCATTGTTCTGTACACCTGAAACTAACAATAAAAAAAAATGAAAAAAAAACTGTAGGAAATTTCATAGCACTTAATTCACCTTTTCTCATTCTTCATGGATGCAGTGTGGTCTTGGTCTGGAGAGGTGGTAATCCAGTTCCAAATTAACTCCCTCAAACCTGAGAAATCAGAGCATATGCTATTTCTCAAAATTCTAACTGTTCTGGGTGCTGCTTGAATGACTATTAATAGTTTGGCCAAATTCATAGAGGATGAAAGTGGTGTATCTTAGATCTCAGATTGTGAAAAGTGGCAGAAAGCAGTCAATACTGCTCATAAAATCTTCAGGGGAATCAGATGTCAGAAACATGGCAGCTTGAAGAGTGCTCCTTGAAATCTCCCCTGGAGGTTACAACAAATTGAAGAGCTATAATTCAACTAAGGATAATCTATGCAACCAACAGACACATCTGAGAGATCTGCACATCGAAACATCTGAAGGTGGGCAAATCGAGTGTTCAAGGGAGAAGGGAAGGGGGAATGGCAGAGATGTGGACCACGGGCTGCAGGATACAGTCTGGAGCTCACTGCAGTCTTGGGAGAGAGAAGAATTCAGGCTGCAGGTGCACTCCCTGTGGCCCACAATCTTGCCCAAGGAATCAGCATATAATACTCCTGAACCCAAGGATTGTGGCAGAGACCTTGAGGTAAAGACCCAATACAAAAGGGTGAGAACTGTGGTAGAGGCCCTCCCTGCCAGGCAGAAAACAAAGACAAAAAGACTGGCTGACTCCCTTCACCCCCCAGAGCTCGCCTCTCCCTAACCTCCCAGTGTTAGAAGTGGGCACCAGAAGAAACAGTAGCAGTGTGAAGTTAAAGAGCAAAATACCTACAGCCCTGAGAATTGAAGAGACAATCCTATAGTGGCAGAAGTACAGTGTGGCTAATGCTGGTCACAAGGAAGGAGCTGTAGGGGCAAGACAGCTGTGAGCTAGAAGTTGCCATTGCTCAGAGTCACAAACACACCAGCTGCCCCTTCCAGCCCACCCTACTCCCACCTTCCTGGGTGGATCCCTGCAAGGGCAACCAGGGCTGCTGAGACACACAAGTTCTGCATTAAGCTACAGAAGCAGTATTGGGGTTTCAGAGGCTCAGCACCTCATCACCCAACACGTCCTCCCACGGGGGTTGTGCTCTGAGATGCAGGTTACCTGATCACAGACAGAGGACAAGCCTACTACCTAGGAAACCTCCCATTGTGAGAGAAGCCAGAACAGCACAAGAGAAAATAAAATGTTCCAGCAACACCTCCTAGGAAGCAAAACAAAGATCTCTTTATATCAACCTGCTGCAGAATCCACTCCTTAGATGCCCAAGAAGAAATAATAATTCATTAATTGCCATGAATAACTAAAGTAACAAAGCAGCTCAGAAAGAAAGTGAAAAATCTCCAGAAAATGAACTTAAAGACATGAAAATATGTGAATTAAATGACAGAGAATTCAAGATTGCACTTGTAAAAAAACTCAGTGAGATGCAAGAAAACTCAGATAGTCAGTTTAATGAACTCAGAATAAAATCAATGAACAAAATGAATATTTTACCAAAGAGATTGAAATTTTGAAAAAGAACCAAATAGAAATTCTAGAGATGAAAAACTCAATAAAAGAAATTAAGAATGAAATAACCAGATTAGGATATAGAGCTGCCCAGATGAAGAAAATAATTAGTGATATCAAAGATAGAAATCTGGAAATGACACAGATGGAAAAGAGACAGACTGGAAATTTAAAGGAAATGAAAGAAATTTACAAAAACTATCTGACTCCATCAGAAAGGGCAATATAAGAATAATGGGTATACCAGAAGGGAGAAGAGAGGGGGAAGGGAATGGAGAGTGTATTTGAACAAATAGTTGAAAAAAATTTTCCAAACCAATGGAAAGAATTGGATCCTTGAATCCAAGAATCAAACAGAACACTTAATTAACTCAATCACAACAGCTCTTCTACATAGTGCATTACAATGAAGCTGTCAAAAATTAATGACAAAGAGAATTCTTGAGGCAGCCAGGGGAAAAAGGCAGTAACTTATAAAGCCCATTAGATTATCAGCAGAAATTCTACAAACCAGGAGTGAGTGGAATCAAATATTGAAACCATTGAAAAAGAAAACCTACCAACTAAGAATAATATACCCAGCAAAGTTATCATTTAGATATGAAGGAGGAATAAAGAACTTTCCAGACAAACAGAAGTTGAGGGAATTTTCTAACACACGACCTGCATTACAGGAAATATTGAAGGAGGCTATTCAACCCAATACAAAAAAAATCAAAAGAATATAAAACCATGAGCCAGATTACTAAAGGACAGACAGAAGCAGGAAATGGCAACACCTACACAGAACACAGTAATACACACTTAAACATAACAAAAAGGATAAAAAAGGAAAAAGAGAAGCAAATACCAACTTGCTATTGCAACTCAGAATACAATGCACAGCATAAATAGGGATAATTTGTGACAACAAAAATATAAAAAGGGAGAGAGTAAAGGCCTGAATTTGCAAAGGGGAATGAAGATTAAATGCATGCTGAAGAAAAAGGACGCCTGGATACATTGAAACTTTCTTTTACATAAACTTAATGGTAACTTCTGAAAAAACAATCCAGAACTGAGCCACATAACAAAAAAAAGGAGGAAACAGAAAAATCAAAATACCACCACACTAAAATAACAGAGAGGAACAAAAAAAGCAAAGAAACAATGGAGACACCAGGTTACCAAAAAACAAAAAGATAGAATGGCTATAAGAAATCCTCATTTATCAATGATCACTCTAAATGTAAATGGACTGAACTCACCAATAAAAAGGCAGAGAGTAGCAGATTGAACCAAAAACCAAAACCCAAACATATGCTGCCTCCAAGAGGCACATCTCAGCTACAAGGACAAAATGAAAGGGTGGAAAATAATGCTCCAAGCAAATGGCATCTAGAGAAAAGCAAGTGTATTCATACTTATATCAGATGAAACTGACTTCAGGATAAAAAAGTAACAAGAGACAAAAATGGACATTTCATAATGATAAAGGAGACAACACAACAAGAAGACATAACACTTACAAATATATATGCCCTCCATCAAGGAGCACAAAAATATACGTACAAGCAACTACTACCAGAACTAAAGGGAGAAATTGACCAAAGCACAATTATAGTAGGGGACCTCAATACCCCATCAGCAGCTATGGATAGATCATCCAAACAGAAAATCAGTAAAAAACTGTCTTAAATGACACATTAGAAAAATGGACATAATTGACATTTACAGAGAAATTCATCATAGAACACTAGACTATACATTCTTTTTTTAAAAAAGATTTTATTGGGGAACTGAGGGAGGGGAACAGCGCTGGGGAATCGGGGAAAGGGGAACAGACAAGTTGCTGTCCTTTTGGTCTTCAGTCTAGTTGTGGAGGATGTTGCTTCACTGGCCCAAGTTGGCACCATCATTGCACTCTTCCCAGGTGAGGCATATCAGTCGCCGGCTTCTGGACAGCCGCTCACAGTGGCTGCTGGCTACTCATGGCGGCTGCTGGTTATACACGGTAGCCCATGGCAACCCATTGCAGCAGGGGCTGCAGCCTACGCTGTCGCTGGCGATTCACGGCAGCCCAGCTCCAGGTATAGCTGTTGTTCAGCATCTTAGCTGTAGAGGGCAGTGTTACTGGCCCTCATATGTGGGATCCGAACCAGGGCCCTCTGGCATCCCAAGCCAGCTCTTAACCAATGCGCCACTCGGCCGGCACATGTTCAGGCATGGTGCATATATACCATATCGTCTTTATCCAATCATCTATTGAAAAACATTTTGAAACAAAAACTCATAGACACAGACAACAGTTTAGTGGTTACTACAGGTTAGGGGAGGAGGGGGGATGGTAGAAGTGGGTAAAGGGGGTCATATATATGGCAATGAATGGAGTACTGACTCTGGGTGGTGAACATATACTGCAATATATAGATGATCTATTATGGAATTCTACACTTGAAACCTATGTAATTTTGTTGACCACAGTCACACCAATAAATTTTAATAATAAAAAATGAAAACAGGAAAAACCACAAATATGTGGGGATCAAATAACATGCTGTTAAAGTACCACTGGGTCAAAGAAGAAATAAAGGAGAGATCCAAAGATACATAGAGACAAATAAAAATGAAAATATGGGCTGGCCGAGTGCCTTGTTGACTAAGAGTTGGTTTGGGAGCAGGAGCTCTGAGCAGTAGGGCCACCAATTTGGATGCCACATGGGCCAGTGATGCTGTGCCCTCTATAGCTAAGATGGTGAACAACAGCTCGACCTGGAGCTGGGCTGCCATGAGTCACCGGTGATGGCATAGGCTGCAGTGGGCTGCCGTAAGCTACTGTGAGTGGCCAGCAGCCAGCATGAGCAGCCGGCAGCCGGCATGAGCTTCCATGAGCCACCGTGAGCAGCCATCCAATGGCCGACAACCAATCTGCCTCAGCCGGGAAGAGCGCAATGACCACAATACCAACATGGGCCAGTGAAGCGACGTCTTCCACAACTAGACTGAAGAACAAAAAGGACAGGAACTTGTCTGTTCCTCTTTCCTGATTCCCCAATGCTGTTCCCTCCCCCAATTCCCCAACAAAATCTTTAAAAAAATTGAAAATACATCCTATCAAAATTTTGAATGCAGCAAAAGCAGTAAATAAGAGGGACATTTATATAGCTACAGGCCTATCTAAAGAAACAAGAAAAATCTCAAGTACATAGCCCACCATTACACCTTAAAGAACTAGAAAAAGAAGAACAAATGAAGCCCAAAGTCAGCAGAAGGAAGAAAATAATCAAAATTAAATTAGAACTAAATAAAATAGAGAACAAAGAGAAAACAGAAAAAATTAATTCAACAAAGAACTGGTTCTTTGAAAATATTAATAAAATTGACAAACCCTTGGTAGACTCACTAAGATAAAAAGAGAAAAGACACAAATAAACAAAATCAGAAATGAAAGAGAAGTTAACACGGGTACCACGGAAATAGAAAGGATTATCCAAGAATACTATGAAGGACTATATGTCACGCAATTAAAAAACCTAGAAGAAATGGACAAATTCTTAGAAACATATAGCCTTCCTAGACTGAATCACAAAGAACTGGAAATTCTAAATAGTCCAATCAACAGTAAGGAAATTGAAAAATCATTCACAACCTTCCCAAAAACAAAATCCAGGACCAGATGGCTTTAATGGTGAATTCTACCAAATATTTAAAGATCATTTAACACCTGTCTTCCTTAAACTTTTCTTAAAAATTGAAGAAAAGATAATACTGCCTAACTCATTTATGAGGCCAATATTACCCTGATACCAAAACATGGTAAAGATAACACACAAAAAGGAAAATTGCAGACCAATATCTCTGATGAATACAGATGTAAAAATCTTAAACAAAATGATAGCAATTCAAATACAATAATACATTAAAAAGATTATACATCACGACCAAATGTGGTTCATTCCAGGGGCACAATGATGGTTTAACATATGCAAAACAATCAATGTGATACACCACAGAAACAAAATAAAAGATAAAAGTCAAATGATTATAACAATAGATGCAGAAAAAGCATTTGACAAGATACAACATCCATTTATGATTGAAACACTTAATAAAATAGGTATGGAGAAAAGTACCTAAACATAATAAAGGCCATAAATGACAAACCCTCAGTTAAGATCATACATAATCATAAAATCATACGTAACCAATGCTTTTGCTCAAGGATCAGTAATAAAATAGGGTTGCCCCTGCCACCAGTTTTATTCAACATTGTATTGGAAGTCCTAGCCAGAGCAATCAGGCAAGAGAAAGAAATAAAAGGTATCCAAATTGGGAATGAAAGACAAATTGTAAATTTTTTACAGGTGACGTGATTCTTTATATAGAGAGCCCTAAAGACTCCACCAAAAATTATGAGAAACGATAAATGAATACAGTAAAGTTGCTGGCTACAATAGAATTGTACAAAAATCCATTGCATTCCTATATACTAACAATGAAATTTCAGAAAAAACAATTGAAAAAACAATTTCTTTTGCAATTGCAACAAAAAAGAATAAAATACCTAAGAATAAACTTAACAAAGGATGTGAAGGACCTATACATCAAAACTATAAAACATTCCTGAAGATAGAAATGGTGGCAGTGGGGAGGGCTCCCTGAGTTCTCACCAGGAAATTGGCACAGATTGAATAGTATAACTCATCAGAGGAACCTCTGCTCATCACACAGAACAGCTAAGAGACTAGCACTACGATTACTTGAAGGTACACAAACTGGGTGAGTGGGGGAAGAGGGAAGGGAGAGGTGCGGAGATGCTGCCCGCACCCGCGGCTACGGAGACGGAGACGCAGGGCCCCAGGAAGCAGATTGAAGATTGCTACAGCAGCAAGGTGATAGGCTCACTCCCTACGCCAAACAGTCCCGCCGAGAGTACAGAAAGAGCACGGTGGGTACGCAGCACCTGAGGCAGAAGCCTCAGCTCAAAATTGTGGCAGGACTTTTCTTGGACAGAAAGCAAAAACAGCTGCATAAATAAGACCCCATTTTTCACCCTCCCTCAGAAACCCTAGCTCAACCATTCAAGAGTCCTTAAGCTGATCCCTGAATAGAGGAGTAGTGTCATATTACAGAGGTACTCCTATTCCCAGGAGGTTGAGGGACTCTGCTAGAAAAGAGGCTGCAGAATGTGGGACTGCCTATCCTGCCCCCACCTTTCCTGTGTGGCTTGGCTCCTGCCAGGGCAACTTCAGCTGCTGAGTAACTTGCAGGATCCCAGAAGGGGGATTTTAGTAGCTCAGAAATCTCACACCCATTACAGCCCCCAGCGGAAAGAGTGCCCTAAGACACACATCAAGTCTTCTGGCTGCGGAGCTCTCAGCGTGCCTCTGGGCAGGTGAGAGCAGAAAAGGCATTGACTTTGTAAAAATTACCAACCATACATCATAGGCCCACTCACCTAGAACTGCTTTATCAGGGTCACTCTGGGCACCAGGTGGCCAACTCTGCCCCCAAAAGATGTAGAGGAGTTTTTGTACAGCAGAGGACAACCTGGAGATAGCTTGGTGGCCTTTAGCCAAGACTGGCACTGGTTGTTTGTTTTGGCGTTTTTGTTGTTTTTTTGGGGTTTTTGGGTTGTTTTTGTTTTTCTATTTCATTATTAGCATTTTTAGTTTATATATATATATATATATACATATATATATATATATACACACACACACACACATACATACAAATATATATACATATGTCCATACATATAGGTGTGTAGATATGTATATACATTTTTTCTTTTCTCCCCTCTCTCTCCTTTCTTTTCTTCTTTCTTTTCCCTGCTCTACTTTTCCTCCTTTTCCCCATTTTTCTGCAGTTTTTTTTCTCTGTCTTCCTTTTTAAAGTTGCAATTTTGTTTGTTGTGTTTCTTTTGTTTTTTTGTATTCTTGATATTTTTGTGCATGTTGAGTGTTGGTTGTTGGTTGTTTTTACATACAAGAGTATCTGGTTTCTTTTAGTGGCTGTTGTGGTTGTGCTTGTTGATCTGTTTTGCTCTAAAATCGCTCTACACCAGGGCCCAGTCAAAGAGGCACAAGAATCATCACACCCAGAGGCCAACTTTAGACCAAACAGAGCATTACCGGGTTTGACTTACAAGAGTCATATCCAAAGGGAAATCTCTACAGGCACAAGAGCCCATAGGGGCAAAACCTCATCTGAGGGGTCAACCCTCACACAGCAGCTCATACACTGTGGACACAACCAATCCTCACAGCTAGACAGCTTGGGAGTCAATCCCACCTACTGACAAGCCAAAAGCAATCAAAGTTCAACTTCAACAGAAGAAGGTACACAACACAATGAACACCTCTGGTACACACACACAGGAGAATAGGGAGACTGAGAAATTCAAACATAAAGGACACATACCACATAAGTCCACCCAGAAAAGACTGAGAGATCTAGGGGATCTACCTAATACATTGAATCAAGCACAAAGTGTAAGCCAGAATGGAGAAACAAAGAAACACATCCCAAATAAAAGAACAGAAGAAACCTCCTGAATCAGTGGAACTGGAGGAAATAGAGGCAGCCAACCTATGAGAGGCAGAGTTCAGAAAACTGATGACTAGAATGTTTAAGGAAATTACTGAGAATATAAAGAAGGAGAGCAAAATCATGAAAAACAACCAGCTAGAACTAAAGAATACAATTATTGAATTAAATAACAAACTGAAAGGAATTACCAGCAGATTGGATGAAGCAGAGGATCGAATCAGCGACTTAGAAAACAAGATAGCAGAGATCACCCAAGCGGAACAACAAAAATAAAAAAGAATAAGAAACATTTAAAACAGTTTAAGAGAGCTGGGTGATAACATCAAGGCCAACAACATGTGCATCATAGGAATACCTGAAGAAGAAGAAAGGGAGCAAGGGATTGAGAACATATTTGAAGTAATAATGTCTGAAAACTTCCCTAACCTGGCAAAGGAAATCAACATACAAGCCCAGGAAGTGTAGAGAGTTCCAACCAAGATGAACCCAAACAGATCCACATCAAGACACATTATAGTGAAAATGGCAAGGGTTAAAGACAAAGACAGAATCCTAAAAGCGGCAAAAGACAGGCAGCAAGTTACATACAAGGGCACCCTTATACGAATATCAGCTGACTTTTCTACAGAAACTCCGCAGGCCAGAAGGGAGTGGCAGGAGGTTTTCAAAGCGATGAAAAACAAAGGCCTACAACCTAGATTGCTTTATCCAGCAAGGCTATCATTTAAAACTGAAGGAGAGATAAAGAGCTTCCCAGAAAAGAATAATCTAAAGGAATTCATTACCACCCAGCCAACATTGCAGGAAATGTTAAAAGGACTTCTTCAAGCAGAATAATGAGAAAAACAGCCTAACTAATGAAGACCAGAAACACAAATATCAAAATGGCAATAACTATGCACCTATCAATATTCACATTAAATGTAAACGAATTAAATGCCCCAATCAAAAGACAGAGTGTAGCTGAATGAATAAGAATGCAAGACCCTTGCATGTGCTGTATACAAGAGACTCACCTCAGATCAAAAGACACATACAGGCTGAAAGTAAAGGGATGGGGTAAAATATTTCATACAAGTGGAAACAAGAAAAAAGCTGGAGTAGCAATTCTTATATCAGACAAGATAGACTTTAAAGAATATACCAAAGGATAAAGAAGAACACTACATAATAATAAAGGGATCAATCCAACAGGAGGACATAACCCTAATGAACATCTATATACCTAACATAGGAGTTCCTAAATGAATAAAACAGATATAAAGACAGAGACCAACCATAACACTATCATAGTAGGGGACTTCAACACCCCTCTGTCACGAATGGACAAATCCTCCAGACAGAAAATCAATGTGGAAATAGAGGCCTTAAATGACACATTAGATCAGCTGGATTTAATTGATATTTTCAGAGCATTTCATCCCAACGCTACAGAATATACACTCTTCTCAAGCTCACATGAAACATTCTCCAAGATCAACCACATGTTAGGCCACAAAACAAGTCTCAATAAATTTAAGAAGATTGAAATCATATCAAGTGTCTTCTCTGACCACAGTGCTATGAATTTAGAAATCAACTACAAGAAAAAAAAACAGGAAATCACACAGATATATGGGGGCTGAATAACATTTACTAAATAGTGAGCGAGTAAAAAATGAGATCAAGGAGGAAATCAAAAGATATCTCGAGACAAATGAAAATGAAAACATCATGACCCAAAATCTTTGGGATGCAGCAAAAGCAGTCTTAAGAGGGAAGTTCATAGCAGTGCAGGTTTTCCTAAAGAAGCAAGAAAAATCTCAAATCAACAGGTTATCCTTACACCTAAGGGAACTGGAAAAGAACAGCAAAATAAGCCCAAAGGGAGTGCAAGGAAGGAGATCATAAAAACCAGAGTGGAAATAAATGAAATAGACACCCGAAAAACAATACAAAACATCAATGAAAACAACACTGGTTTTTTGAGAAGATCAAAATCGACAAACCTCTAGCCAGACTCATCAGAAAAAAAAAACAGAGAGGACTCAAATTAGTAAAATTGGGAATGAAAGAGGAAGTGACAACAGACACCAGAGAAATAGAAAAAATTTAAAGAAAATACTGAATGAGACCAGCTCATGCCAGTGGCCACCTGGCTTGCGTACCTAGAGGGTCCCTGAGAGGATTGGGTGGGAGATGAGAAATAAAGAGAAGAGACAAAAACTGGGAGCAGGAGGGCCTCAGCCTACTGGTAACAGACTAAGAACCATGTTTATTGGATATACATGGTTTTTAAGGGGAAGCGATTTCCTCATTCTAGGAAGCAATTCCCTAAAGCTAAAACTTATGGGCCGAGGAGAAACAATTTCTCTTCAGCAACAAGCTATGTTATACTCAATATAAACCAATGATATAGCTAGCCAAGGTTAAACTGAGGCAAATAGAAACTGTCAACAAGTCCACAGTAGAAAGTCCTAGGCATGTGAAGCAGGTCCATGGTGGAAATTCCCAGAGCAGTGATGCATATCGAAACTGCAAGTCCATAATCTATGGGCAACTGAGTCCCTTTGTCCATAAGCTTTTCCTATCAGCAAGCTGGGATCTTTATTCTTTGCACTTGCGTTATCTGGAAGTAGGTTAAGGCAGAAGCACTGTCCCAAAGGTCCCCACCAAACCGCTCTAAGGCTGCTCATCCCAAGCCTGTATCTACCTGGAGACCCAAACTTGCCAACCTAAAACCTCAGTGTCCCTGGCTGATCCCAGCCAGCTCCCAACAAAATACTCTGAGCAACTATATGCCAACAAATTTGACAATCTTGGAGAAATGGATAATTTTCTAGAAGCATACAACCTTCCAAAGCTAACTCAAGAAGAAACGAAAAATCTGAATAGACTGATTACTACCAAGGAAATTGAATCAGTAATCAACAAGCTCCCAACAAACAAAAGCCCTGGATCAGATGACTTCACAAGTGGATTCTACCAAACATTCAAAAAAGGATTATCACCTATTCTATTCAAAGTATTCAAAAAAAATCCAGAAGGAGAGAAGGCTCCCAAACTCTTTCTATGAGGCCACTATCACCCTGACTCCAAAACCAGACAAAGACAGTACAAAAAAACCCAAAAACAAAAACAAAACTACAGTACGATATCCTTGATGAATATAGATGCAAAAATCCTCAACAAAATATTAGCAAAGAGAATTCAGCAATATATTAAGAAGATCATACATCATGATCAAGTGGGGTTCATCCCAAGTATGCAAGGTTGGTTCAATATTCACAAATCAACTAATGTGTTACACCACATCAACAAAATGAAAAATAAAAATCATATGGTCATATCAATAGATGCAGAAGAAACATTTGACAAAAACCAGCAGCCATTTATGATAAAAACTCTTAGCAAAGTGGGAATAGAGAGATCATATCTTGACATAATAAAGGCCATATATGATAGCCACACAGCTAATATCATACTGAGTGGGGAAAAGCTAAAACGATTTCCCTTAAGATTAGGAACAAGACAAAGTTGCCCACTTTCTCCACTTTTATTCAACATAGTTCTGGAAGCTCTAGCCACAGCAATCAGACAAGAAAAGAAATAAAAGGCATCCAAATTGGTAAGGAGGAAGTAAAACTGTCATTATATGCAGATGACATGATACTATACATAGAGAACCCCAAACGCTCCACCAAAAAACTGTTGGAACTGATAAATGATTTCAGTAATGTAGCAGGATACAAAATCAATATCCAGAAATCAGTTGCATTTTTTTTGTTTTTTGTTTGTTTGTTTGTTTTTAATTGGGGAATTGGGGGAGGGGAACAGCACTGAGGAATCAGGGGAAGGGGAACAGACAAGTTGCTATCCTTTTGTTCTCCAGTCTAGTTGTGGAGGACGTTGCTTCATTGGCCCATGTTGGTATTATCATTGTGCTCTTCCCGGGTGAGGCAGATCGGTTGCCATCTTCTGGACGGCCACTAACTGCGGCTCTTGGCAGCTCACACTGCCTGACAGCCACACACGGTAGCTTATGGCAGCCTACTGCAGCAGGGGCTGCAGCCTACACCTTCGCCGGCGACTCACGGCAGCCCAGCTCCAGGTTGAGCTGTTGTTCACCATCTTAGCTGTAGAGGGCAGTGTCACTGGCCCCCATGT
>NW_017732678.1:57042-58783 GCF_001890085.2 Hipposideros armiger | reverse complement strand
GTTCATGGATAGGAAGAATTAATATAGTTAAAATGTCCATATGCCTAAGGCAACATATAGATTCGACACAATTCTTATCAAACTACCAAGGACATTTTGAACCGAAATAGAACATACAATCTCAAAATTTATATGAAATCTAAAAGACCCTGAATAGCCATGACAATTAAAAAAAAAAAGAACAAAGTGGGAAGTGTCACTATACCTGACATCAAATCATACTGCGAGACTATAATAATCAAAACAACATGGTACTGGCATAAAAACAGACACATAGATGGAACAGAGTAGAGAGCCGAGAAATAAATGCATAGCTATGTGGTCATTTAATCTATGACAATGGAAGCAAGAATTTACATTGGGGTAAAGACAGTCTATTCAATAAATGGTGATGGGAAATCGGACAGACACATGCATAAAAATGAAGCTGGACCACCTTCTTATGCCATATATAAGAATAAATTCAAAATGGATTAAAGACTTAAATGTAAGATCTGAAACCATAAAACTTCTAGAAGAGAATACAGGAAGTAAATTTGCAGACATTACCCTTAGTAATATTTTAATGATATATCCCCTCAGGTAAGGAAAGTGAGAGAAAAAATAAACATATGGGATTACATCAAACTAAAAAGATTTTCACACAAAGGAAGCCATCAATAAAACAAAAAGGCATCCTACTGAATGGGAGAAGATTTGTCAATGGTACACCTCAAAGAAGGCTAATATCCAAAATTTATTTATTTAAAATTATTTTTTATTATGAAATAGACATTTTTTAGAATTAGTTTCAGCTGTACAACACACTGCAGTAGTTATACTTTTTACCACTCGAAGTGACAACCCCCTCCCCCAATCCGCCACCCCACTTCCCCCCAATATCACACATATCTATTACAAATCCCTTGACTCTGCTAGCACACTATACTCCACGTCCCATGACCATATATATATATATATATTCAACTATAGTTGACATACAATATTATACAACATCATCTTCAGGTGTACAGTGCAGTGATCAAGCTTCTTCCCCATCCAAGATGCAAGACATGTGACCACCTGACACCCTACAAAATATTTACAACATTATTAATTATATTCCTCAAACTGTATTTCATGCCCCTGTGGCAATATTGTAGTTGTGCATTTATGATGTCTAACCCCTTCCCCTTCTCCCTCATCCCCACTGCCTCCCAACTAACAGCCATCAGTTGTTCCTCTATATCTCTGAAACCACTTCTGCTTACTTTCCTCATTCATTCAGTTTTTAGATTCCACATATAAGTGAAATCATATGGTATTTGTCTTTGTCCGACTGACTTATTTCACTTAACATAATAGTCTCTAAGTCCATCCACATCGTCCCAAATGTTACGATTTCATTCTTCTTTATAGCGGACCAATACTCCATTGTATAAATGTACCACAGTTTCTTAATCCAGTCATCTACCGATGGGCATTTCGGTTGTTTCCAAGCCTGGGCTATTGTGAATAGCGCCGCAATAAACATAGGGGTACCTACATTTTTTTCCAATTAGCGTCTTGGGTTTCTCTGGATAGATACCCAAGAGTGGAATTGCTGGGTCATACGGTAGTTCCATTTTCAGTTTTTTGAGATACCTCCATACTGATTTCCATAATGGCTGCACCAATCTACCGTCCCACCAACAGTGCACCAGGGTTCCCTTTTCTCCACAGCCTCGCCATCACTCATTGTCTGTTGATTTACTGATGATAG
>NW_017732678.1:30318-53317 GCF_001890085.2 Hipposideros armiger | reverse complement strand
CTGATCCGATCCTCTGCTTCATCTAATCTACTGGTGATTCCTTCGTGTGTGTTCCTCATTTCAGCTATTTTATTCTTTAGTTCTACCTGGTTGTTTTTTATGATTTCTGTATCCTTCTTTATGTCCTCCCTACGTTCCTGAAACATTCTTATCATCAGTGTTCTAAACTCTGTCTCTGAAAGGTTGGATACCTCTGTTTCATTTAGTTCCATTTCTAGAAGTTTCTTCTGATATTTTACTTGGGACATGTTTCTTTGTTTCTTCATTCTGGCTGTCAGTCTGATTTCTTCGATGTATTAGATCACCTAGAAAGAAAAAACAAAAAACTACAAGGAAGAAAGAAAAAAGAAAGTAGAAAAAAAGGGGGGGCTGTCTGCCTGCTTTAATCTGCAGACCACTTGCTCAGGAATAGAAAGATTCTGGGTGACTCAGCACCAGCTGTTGGGGGGAAGGGCTCAGTGCTTCATGTGCCGACCTCCCTCTAGACTTGAAATAAGCTTCCCACAATTAGTTTCTGTGTGCTCTGGAACTGTGCTCACCACCAAAAATCCTCACAGATTGTTGCGGGCTGTCCGCTGCTGCAAAAACCCCTCTGTGTCCTGCAGAGGTAGGAGCAAGGGACCAGGGGCTCAGGGTGCCCCTGGCAACACAGCTCTAGGTGGGCAGGGCAGGCCCCAAGGCACCACAGGGTTTGTTCAGTGGCCACCACCAAGTCAGAGCAGCATGCACTCCTGCATCGGCAGGCAACCCTCACCAACTTGCCTGGAAAGCCCCGTCTGAATCATGCAGGCGCACAGCTCATGGCCCTACACTCCCAGGAAAACTCCCTGCCTCAGCCTGTCCCAATCTGCTGCTCAAAGATCAGGCCGAGCAGCCCGACAGCCAATTGCCACCAAGACAACTCCGCACGCGACATGAGGGAATCAGGGACCGAAGGTGAGTTGCGCACTTCCGGGTCTCAATAAGCAGTCTGTTGTAGTCGGAGCGCGCTTGCCCAGCGTTTCCCTGGCTACGCAGCACAAACAGTATGGAGGGTGGGGATCCAAGGCCGCATGCGCACGCACGCACGCACACACGCACTCCTGCGCCAATTCCAGCAGACAAATGCAGTCCCAGACCTGAACCTCTGTGGGAGGGCCCTGCCCTGAAAAAATGGTGGCCTCCTGTGCACTCCTCGTGTGCAAGCTCCACACCAGGGAAATAATGGTCCCCAAAACCTCCAGCTCCCACGCCAAAGGCACTCAGTTCAGTCCTTACTGGAGGCTCCTGGCTCCCACTCACAAAGCTACTCTCTGCCAGGAACCAGGTGAGTGCTCATCAGCGAGCAAGTCGATTTGCCGGCTCCACTGTTTCTCTAGGCACCCCCAGCCTCACCGAGCCGAGCAAAGAGAGTCCTCACTATTTTCTCCTTCCAGCTATCGTAGAACTCCTCTTTCCAGCAACATAACTCTGGGGTGGTGAGCGTGGTGTGGGGCCGGAGGGTCTCGTCCCTAACCGGAGAAGCCTCCCCACCGCTGAGGTGACCCTCATGGGGTTTGCCCTCTCTCGTCTCCGCCCCTCCTACCGGACTTGATGTGGCCTCCTCTTTAATACTTTGTTTAGAGGTTCTGCTCATCTAGGGTCCAGGGAACTTCCGAGGTTGAATACCTTACAAATTATTTGTAATTTTGGTGTAATCCTGGGAGGTAGTCAGTACAGCGTCTGTGTATTCCGCCATCTTACTGGAAGACCCCCCCCCAATAATTCTTGGTATTAGGTAGACAGTCTAAACCTAACTTTGTGCATTGTTTCTAAATCATTTAGGTTTTCTAGATTCTTTGGGTTTCCAAATAAAATTTAAAACATATTTCCTTATTGCTACAATAAACTCTTCTGCTATTTAATTGAGATTGCTTTTGTATTTTTCGGACTAGGTTGAGGAGATCTATTAATTTTTTTTGAGTGTTTTGTAAAATTCACCTGTGAAGCTATCTGGTCCAGGACTTTTGTTTGTTGGAAGCTTGTTGATTACTGATTCAATTTCTTTGGTAGTAATTAGTCTGTTCAGAGTTTCTGCTTAGTTTTGGTTCAGAATTGGTAGATTGTATCCTTCTAGAAATTTATCTATTTCTTCTAGATTGTCGAATTTGTTGGCATATAGTTGCTGCTACTATTTTCTTAAACTTTTCTGTATTTTTGTGGTATCTGTTGTCACTTCTCCTCTTTTATTTCTGATTTTATTAATTTGTGTCATCTCTCTCTTTTTCTTGGCGAGTCTGGCTAAGGGCTTGTTGATTTTGTTTATCTTTTCAACAAACCAGCTCTTGGTTTCATTGATCTTTTGTATTGGTTTTTTTTTTTGGTCTCTATTTCATTTATTTCTGCTTTGGTCTTTATTATTTCTTCCTTGTACTCCCTTTGGGCTTGTTTTACTGTTCTTCTTTCCAGTTCCCTTAGGTGTAAAGGTAGCTCATTGATTTGAGATTGTTCTTGTTTTTTTAGATAGGCCTGCATTGCTATGAATTTCCTTCTTAGGACTGCTTTCGCTGCATCCTATAGATTTTGGGTTGTTTTGTTTTCATCTTCTTGTCTTAAGGTAGCTTTTCATTTCTTCTTTATCTCATTTTTGACCCACTCGCTCTTTAGTAGCATGTTATTCAGCCTCCAAGTATTTGTGTGCTTTCCAGGTTTCTTTTTATAATTGATTTCTAGTTTTATAGCATTGTGGTCAGAGAAGATGCTTGATATAATTTCAGTCTTCTTAAATTTATTGAGACTTGTTTGTGGCCTAACATTTGGTCTATCTTGAAAAATGTTTCTTGTGCATTTGAAAAGAATGTATATTCTGTGGCTTGGGGTGAAATGCTCTGAAAATGTCAGTTAAATCCAACTGGTCTAATGTGTCATTTATGGTCACTGTTTCCACATTAATTTTCTGTCTGGAGCATCTATCCATTGGTGACAACGGGATGTTGAAGTCTCCTACTATGATAGTGTTACTGTTGATCTCTGTCTTTATGTCTGTCAAAATCTGTTCTATATATTTAGGCGCTCCTATGTTGGGTGCATAGATATTTACTAGGGTTATGTCCTCTTGTTGAATTGATCCCTTTATTATTGTGTAGTGGCCTTCTTTGTCTTTTATTGTAGTCTTCATTTTAAAGTCTATTTTGTCTGAAATAAGCATAGCTCTTTTAGCTTTTTTCTCATTTCCTTTTGCATGAAATATGTTATTCCATCCCTTTACTTTCAGTCTGTGTGTGTTTGGTCTGAGATGAGTCTCTTGTAAACAGCATATGCATGGGTCCTGTTTTCTTATCCACTCAGCCACTTTATGTCTTTTGATGGGAGCATTTAGCCCATTCACATTTAAAGTGATTATTGATAGGTGCATATTTATTGCCATTTTGTTATTTGTATTTCTGATCTTCCTGGGTTAGCTTGTTTTCCCCTTTCTTCTGTTTAAAAAAGCCCTTTTAACATTTCCTGCAATGCTGGCTTAGTGGTAATGAATTCCTTAAGCTTATTCTTTCTGAGAAGCTCTTTATCTTTCCTTCAATTTTAAGTGATAGCTGTGCTGGGTAGAGCAATCTTGGTTGTAGGCCTTTATTTTGCATCACTGTGAATATTTCCTGCCCCTCCCTTCTGGCCTGCAAAGTTTGTGTGGAAAAGTCAGTTGTTAGCCTTATAGGAGTTCCTTTGTATGTACCCTGCTGTCTTTCTCTTGCTGCTTTCAGGATCCTGTCTTTGTCTTTAAGTTTTGCCATTTTAACTATGATGTGTTTTGGTGTGAACCTGTTTGTGTTCAGCTTGTTTGGAACTCTCTGCATTTCTTGGGCTTGTATGTCAATTTATTTCACCAGTGTAGGAAGTTTTCAGTCATTATTTCTTCCAATACATTCTCGATCCCTTCCTTCTTCTCTTCTCCTTTTGATTTTTCTATGATGCGAAGGTTGTTGTGCTTGATGTTGTTTCACAAGCCTCTTAAACTATTTTCATTGTTTTTTATTCTTTTTTTGTATTTGTTCTTCTAACTGGGTGATTTCTGCTATTTTGTCTTCTAAATCGCTGATCCCATCCTCTGCTTTATCTAATCTAGTGGTGATTCCTTCGAGTGTGTTCTTCATTTCAGTTATTGTATTCTTTAGTTCTAACTGGTTGTTTTTTATGATTTCTCTATCCTTCTTTATGTCCTCACTAAGTTCCTTAAACATTCTTATGATCAGTGTTCTAAACTCTATCTCTGAAAGGTTGGGTACTTCTGTTTTATTTAGTTCCATTTCTTGAGGTTTCTTCTGATCTTTTACTTGGGACATGTTTCTTTGTTTCTTCATTCTGGCTGTCGCTCTGTGATTGCTTAGATGTATTAAATAGATCTCCAGTTTCAATGTGGCCTCCTCTTTAACTGCTTCATTTAGAGGTTCTGTTCATCTAGTGTTCAGAGGACTTTCGAGGTTGAATGTTGTATAAATTATTTGTAATTTTGGTGTGATTATGAGAGGCAGTTGGTACAGCGCCTGTCTATTCTGCCATCTTGTGTGCAAAAGTTTTTATTAGTATTCAGTGAAGTGAAAAACTTAAGGATAGATTTACAATTTTCTCATGCAAGTAAATTAATTAAATTTTAAACTATTTTTTTTAAGCTGAGCCATCCTGCAACCTGTTGGCAGTTCAGTGGCAGCTCAGCTCGGGCTTTGACTCAAACCTCTGTTGCTCAGAGCTCACACTCTTGAGCGAGCTCTTAACCAACTGAGCCACTCGGCCAGCCTTCAAACTATATTTTATTTAAATTCTATGTTCTTTCTACATTTTTGGAAATGATGGGATTTTTATTTTATGAAATGATTATAAGAATACATTATAATAATAACTGTTGTGATATTACTTGGCAACACAGAACCCTGGAAACCATAAAACTTCTCAATATCTTAATTTTTTGGTCTTTCTCCTCTGTGATATTGAAAAACCTGCAAGCACTGTGATAAATGATTGTTAAGATCTCTGAATATTCTAGGTTCTTGGATTCTTTGGCTCATTGTATTATAACTGCTGTTCTTTGAGCAGTTACTATGCACCAGTCATCACAATAGGCATTTAATATATGTAATATCTAGCCTAATAATAAAATAGGTATTTATTATTTCCACCATTTTACAGTGGATAAAATAGAGACAATCACATTATTTAACTTGTAGTCACAATTAGTAACAATTGGAGCAATGATTCAAGCACAGATTTGTTTTCTGTTCTTTTCTGTTGACATATGGCCTCTCTTTAGTTGTATTTAAGCTGTAAAACTCTCCTCTAAGAATGTACCATTCTTGATTATATTCCCCAAAGTGTCTTTCATATCTCCGTGGCAATATTCTAGTTACCAATTTGTGCTGTCTAATCCCCTCTTGTTCCTCATCCTCACCCCCTCTCATCTAGCAACCATCAGTTTTTTCTCTGTATCTCTGAGACTATTTCTTTTTACTTTGCTCATTTGTTCAGTTCTATAGATTCTGCATATAAGTGAGATCATGTAGTATTTGTCTTTCTCAGTCTGACTTATTTTACTTAGCATAATGTTCTCTTGGTCCATCCATATTGTTGCAAATGGTAAGATTTCATTCTTCTTTATAGCTGAGTAATATTCCATTGTATCAATGACCACTGTGCTGTATACCTGAAGCTGAAAAATATTGTATGTCAACTATAATTTCATATATATATATATATATATATATATATATATATATGTCACAGGATATGGAGTACAGCTTAGGGAATAGAGTCAATGGAATTGTAATAGATATATACGATGTCAGAGGGGCATTAGATTGGGGGAGGGGGTTTATCACTATGTGAGGGGTGAAATGTCTAACTATTACATTGTTTTGTATACCTGAAACTAATAAAAAATAAAATAAAATTGAATGGGGAAAAGAAAGAAAAAAATAATGTACCATTCTTAGCATTGGCAAAATTCTACTTATATAATGAGGCAATCTTTTACTTTTAAAATTAGACCTGTAAATTTTGAAGAAGGAAAACTTTGGAGAAGAAATTCTTCAGATATTAAAGAAGTTATAGTTGCTCAGGCTTTATGTAATTTGATTTTCTCTGAAAATATACTCTTCAACACATTTTTTGGAAATTACCCTATTTTTTTTTACCATTTACTTACTAGAATCTTAACATTCTTTGAGGAACAAAAAATCCTATTCATTAATTTTACATAACTTAAACTTTTTACCCTTTGGCAAATACCTCCTCATTTTTCTCCTCCCCCCACTCCTGGCAACCACCATTCTACTCTCTGTTTCTATAAATTCAACTAATTTAAATTCCCCATTTAATTGAGATCATGCAGTACTTGTCTTTTTGTTTTCATTTTGCATCAATTTACTAGGAAAATAATTTTTCATGACTCCTCAGTACTTATCTTTTTGTGTCTGGCTTATTTCACTTAGCATAGTGATGATACTTAATAATACTATAATGTATACTTGAAATTTTCTAAAATAGATCTTAAATTAAATCTTCTCAGCTCTCTCTCTCTCTCTCTCTCGCACTCCATATATATATACACATATATATATATATATATATATATTTCTCTCACACACACAGTGGTAACTAAGTAGAGGTGATGAGTAGCTATTTAGCTTGATGATAGTGATCTTTATACAATGTATGCATATATCAAACCACCAAGTTTTACAACTTAATCATATACAAATTTTATGTCAACGATATCTCAATAAAGTTTTTTTAAACAAAAACTAAAGAAAAAACAAATTGTACTTTTAAAGTTAACATGGAAAATCTAAACAAGTTCAGTAGACTGTATCAATATCTTGGTTGTGATATTATTCTATGTTTATTCAAGCTGTTACCATTAGGGAAAACTAGGTATATGATATCTCTTTATATTTTTTCTTACTTTTGCATATGAATCTACAATTACTTCAATAAATTTTTTCACTAAAATGTACATAGACTTTAAGACAAAAATTATTACTAGAAATGAAGAACGAAAATTTATAATGATTAAATAGTGAATCCATGATGAAGATTTTTAAAATTATAAACATGTATTCACCTAATGACAGAGTCCAAAAATGCACAAAGCAAACACTGACATATTTGAAGGGAGAAATAGACAATTCAGTAATAATAATTATAGACTTCAGTACCTCAATTTCAATAATGGATAGAACAACCAAACAAAAGGTCAAGAAGTAGAGAGTAGATTGAATAACTGAATAAATCAATTAGACTGAAAAAATAGCTATATGATATTCTACCCAATAACAGCAGAATATGCATTCTTTTCAAGTGCATAGTCTTCTGGATAGACCATATATTAGATCATAAAACAAGTGACAATAAATGAAAAAGACTGTGATCATATAAAATATGTTTTCCAAGAAAAATGGAATAAAATTAAAATTCAATACCAGAATGGAAACTGGAGCAGTCAGAAATATGTAGAAATTAAACAACACATTCCTAAATTACCAATAGGTCTACAAAAAAGTCAAAAGAAAAATCAGAAAACACTTTCAGATGAATGAAAATGAAAATACAACACACCAAAATTTATGGAATGCAGTGAAATCAGGTGAAATTTTATAGTTTTAAATGCTTACATTAAGAAAGAAGAAGGATCCCAAATCAAAAATTTAACTTTACATCCCAAAGAATTTGGAATAGAAGAGCAAGCTATACCTAAATCTAGCAGAAGGGAGGAAATAATAAGATTAGAAGGGAAATAATTAAAATAGAGACTAGAATAGCAATAGACAAAATCAAAACCAAAAATAAGTACTTTAATCAGATCAATAAAATGAACAGAAGTTTAACTCAGCTGATGAAGAAACCAATACAGAAAACTCAAACTTCCAAAATCAGGAATAAAAGAGGGGACGTTACTACAAACTTTACAAAAATAGAAAGGAAATACTATGAATAATGGAATGTGAACAAGTTAAATAAACAAGATGAAGTGGAAAAATTTTCCAGGAAGACACAAATTACTGAAACTAACTCATGAATAAATCAAAATGTCAATATGTCTATAACAAATAGAGATTGAATAAGCAATAAAAATAAAACTTTCCATAAAAACGGCCAGGAGTGATGGTTTACTGGTGAATTCTATCCAGCATTTAAAACATAAGAACAATCTTTCACAAACTATTCCAAAAAATAGAAGAGGAGGGAACCCAACTCATTCTATAAGAACAATATTACTCTGATAATAAAGTGAGACAAAGACATCACAAGAAAAAATATAAACCAGTGTCTCTTATCAATATATCGATAGATGAAAAATCTTTAATCAAATACTAACAGATCAAATCCAGAAACATATTAAAAAGAACATTTACCATAACCAAATAGGATTGATCACAGGAATGCATGGTTGAGTAAATATATGAAATCAATCAATGTAATACACAACATTTTATGAAATAAAGGACAAAAGCCACATGATCATCTCAATAGACACACAAAACACATTTGACAAAATCCAACACCCTTTACGACACTCACTGAACTAGAAATAGAAGAGAATTTTCTCAACCTGATAAATGGCATCTATGGAAACCTCACAGCTAACATAATACTTAATGTGAAAGAGTGAAAACTTTTCCCTTAAGATTAGGAAAAGGCACATATGACTCCTCTTGCCAGTTTTATTCAACATTGTACTGGTGATTCTAGTCAGAACAATTAGGCAAACAAAAATAAAAGGCATCCAGAATGTAAATTAATAATTAAAACTATCTTTATTTGTAGATGACATAATCTTGTGTGTTGAAAATCCTAAATAATCCTCACAAAAAAACTATTAGAACAAAAGTATTTCAGCGAAGTTTCAAGATACAAGATAAAAGAAGCAATTTTATTTCTATACAATTGCAACAAACAATATGAAAATGGAATTAAGAAAACAATTATATTTAGTAGTTACCAGAGGGTAAGGGGAGAGGGGGGTAGTAGATGAAGGTAAACGGGGTCAAGTATATGGTGATGGAATTCTGTATCACAGAATTGTACACTTGAAACCTATGTAACTTTACTAACCATTGTCACCCCAATAAATTTTAATTAAATAAGAAAACAATTACACTTATAATAACAACAAAAAATGAAATACTTGGAAAAACTATAAAACTCTTAGAAGAAAAAAATTGGCATAATTATTTGTGACATTGGATTATGCAATAACTTGTTAGATATAACAACAAAATCTCAAGTAATGAAGGAAGTAATAGATAAATAGGACTACATAAAATTTAAATATGGTTTTGCTTAAAAGGACATTTTGATGAAAGTGAAAAGAGAACCTACAGTATGGGAGAATATATTTTCAAATCATATATCTGGTAAATGTCTAGTATACAGACATTTGCAAACTCTTATAACTCAATAATAAAAAGGCAACCTAATTTAAACATAAGGGGTCTTAACAGTCATTTAAAAAAAAAGATCTACAAATGGCCAAGCAGCACATGAAAAGATGGTCAACATCAAAAGTCGTTAGGGAAATACAAATAAAAAACACAATAATATACTACTTCACACCCACTAAGATGGCTATAATGGAAACAAAAAAAGTAAAACAAAAATAAGTGTTGGCAAGGATGCAGAGAAATAGGAACCCTCATGCATTGGTGGTGGAAATGCCAAGTAATGCAGCCACTGTGGAAACATTCTAGTGTTTCCTTAAAAAGATAAACACAGTTATCATATGATTAGCAATTCTACCACTAAGGATATAAACAAGAGAATTGCAGACAGATGTCTAAAAAAAATTATATATGAATCTAGATAGCATTATTGTTCATAATAGCCAACAAGGGAAAATGATACAAATGTCTGTCAATGGATGAATGGATAAACAAATTGTGGTATATCCATACATTGGAATGTTACTTATATAATGGCGACTTTCACTCAAGTTGTAGAATTTTTCAAGTAACTGTTTCTTGCATTGATACTTGAGCAAGGCAGTTTTGATAGACAAAATTCAAATAAATATATGAGTGGGTACTAGGCAGAAAAACAGTTGTATTGAGAAGTTTGGTTTCTACAGAATGTGTCAGGTTGGGTGAATATGTGTCTGTAGCTGAGGCCCAGGCTGGAAATGCTGGTCAGCTTTTTCTCCCAGGCCCACTAGAGCCGTGGGACACTGATCTCCTATTTATCTATGGCCTGATGAATGTGTCAGAGAGAGTAAAACTTTCAGTAAAGCAGACCCCGTGACTATAATCTTGTCAGTTATAAGTCCCAAGATTGTCATAAAGAGAAAAGACAAGGGAACAACTTCTCTCCCAGAAACTCCCTTAGTTCTCATAACTAGGGATGGAAAGGAGCTAAAAGTTCTGCTTATGAGGAAACTTGAGTCCTTTAAAATTTTGTCTTGGGGAAAGGAGACACAGTTGAATCCAGGTTACTTTGATACTTCCCTAAAGCTAAACTGAATTTCCACTGAAGACCCTTCCCACTAACTTTCTTAAGTGGCCCCCCACTGAATCACTTTTCCTGTAACCAGCTGGGCTATCTGTTCCCCTGCCTAACATCTAGATGTTGGGTAAAATAGAAATCATGCACAGATGTCTTCTTCTGGACATGAACTGCTCCTAAAAATTGAGATAATCACACTGTTCTAGAAGTTCTCTGCAGTAGTAACTGTGGGAGACTTAGTAGTCTGTTGGGAACTAGGCTTAGCCCATCATTCTCCTAACTTATCCAGCTTGGTGGGTTCTAGTGGAAAGCTGATGGCCTTTCCCATAGGGCTGACATCAATATCAAAGTGAACTCTGTTGAGGCCTACCTCTAGGAGTGTCTTTTCCCTTAAAGGGAAAAGCCCTTTAAGGCCCCTTCAAGCTTTTAAAATGGATGACTAATGTCCCCTAACTTATGTTGACCCTCTCTGTACTCCATTTAAGAAACCTAAAGGAGACCTATTTGTCAATGAATTTTTCTGAAATACAGAATACTAGAAGAAAAATGTATAAACTGTTAAAAAATAAACAGGGAATATTAAAAAAAATAGGTCTCAAATTCAAATCCAGTCACTTATGTATACTGGAAATGAATTAGCAAAGCTTTGAAATCAAAATCGTTGTGTTTGAATTCAAGCTACACATAATTTTAACCTTAAACCCACATAAAAACAATAACACATCCCTCATAGTGGTGTTTTGAAGTTTAAATATGAAGTGCCTATAATAGTACCTGGCACTCAATATATGGCATTAATATTACTAGAAGAGGAAAATAATAACTGCTTACTGCAACCAGGTAGGACAAAATATTCCGTATCCAAACAAACACATCTATGTTTATTAAATGTAGCTTCTGGTGTAGGCTAAAGAATATTTTGGGGAAAACTTACCAGAGAACAGTATTGCAATGAAAAGCTGAAGACTGAAGTCCAGAAAACCCTAGACAACTCTAAACTCTTTCAATTATTTGCAGTCCTCCTGACCCAGTCTCAGGAAGCCAGGCAAACCAATTCCTGTCCACACAGTATTCTTTCTTGTGCAGGGGTTTACATGGAGAGAAGCAAGGAAAGGCTTTATGTGTTCTGACTATTGGGTGATAGAAAGATTGACTGTGATTCACCAGCTTGCTCAGTATCCCTTGACGTATTTTGTCCCTTTCAAGAAATTTCTCAGATAAAGAATATGTGACAAATTTTGTCCTACCTTCCTAGACAGCCTTCAGTCCACTCCAAGCTGTCCCTTCCCATCTTTTCAGCTGAAAAGTTCACTAATAAATTCAGTGGTTGCTGATTAGGAACGTAAAGTGTGACCTCCCTGAAGTATTTTCATTCTACAGTGAACAATATGACAATAACACACACACAGAAACACAGACACACACACAACCTCAAAACTTTCAACATTTAACAAAATGATATTATAACCATCAAATGGCAATGAAAAACATAAAAAAATACATCATGACTTTTCTGACAACCCAATAATAACGTGTATGGGTACATATATGTATATGACTCTATATACTATATATCTACTTGCACTGCTGTTATAGAAATATACCTGCATTTTTCATTGCTGCTTTAGAAATGTAGTAAAAAATTTTGATAGAAAAATATAATTTCTAATTTGAGTGCTATCTCAAGGAAACTCCCCTGAATAACTCAGAAGTCATTTAATCTGTAGCAACTTCAACATTTTGCTGTCAAATGTATCCCTCCTTCCATTTCTTACCCCTAAGTAGCAGCTGGGGTTCAAATTGCACACTTTTTGGCTCACTGGAATTTTACTGTTAAAGAATGTCATGGACCAGAGAAGAATGTAGTCATGAGAATGTCATCCTTGGAGCAGCCAGCCCCTTGGGTCTATTGTACAATAACATTTGTCCATTTTCATTTGTTTTTCATAATGCTCTGCTTTTTGTCATTCAAATCCAACTTCAAGAACTGTCCAGGGCGATTTGCCATTGATAACACAAACCATTTCTAGGACTGCTTCAATATAGTATTTTTATCACTTTATAAAATTAGAGTCATGATTATTTTTGGTTTAAAAATAAAATGTGATTGTTAATTTTTAGAAATATATAAGTGAATTCTGCTTTAAGTTTCCTCAAGGTGTGTGTACGTACATATGTGTGTGTGTATATACACATGCTGTGTATACTTCTAAGTAGGTTTAAAACTTAGGCTTTCACGTAATTATGAGTTGTTTAATTGACTGTATTAGTTTACTATGGCTTCTGTAACAAAGTACTATAAACTGGGTGGCTTGAACAATAGAAATTTATTGTTTCACTGTTCTGAAGGTTTAAAGTCTGCACTCAAGGTATCGGCAGGGTTGGCTCTTGCTAAGGGCTGTGAGGGAAGGATCTGTTCCAGGCCTCTCTCCTTGCTTGTAGAAGGATGTCTATATGTCCAGATAATGTTCTCCCTGTATCCAAGTCTGCCTCCAAATTTCCCCTTTTCATAAGGACACAAGTCATATTGGGCTACAGCCAATTCTAATGGCCTCATTTTAATTTGGTAAAGACCCTGTCTCCAAATAACATCATATTTTGAGGTACTGGAAGTTAGGACTTTAATATATAAATTTTAGAGGGACACATTTCAACCTATAACATTGGCTGAGATCATCTTTTAAAAAATACGCATATCTGTCAATGATACGCTTTTATTTCAATGTCTTTAAGCAAAATTGAAACAACAAGCAGCCAGACTGTCTATTTAACTTCAAGTATGGGTTCTGATTTTCTCTTAGGAGGTAGAGAATATGAACTCAGCCTGCTGACCATTGTTTTGTACACAATAAATATTCAATACATATTTAGAGGAGGAATGAAAACATCATAATCTAGAATAAGTAAATGGTGACCTCATGAGCTTCCTTGATTTGCTTTATTTCTTTTGAACCTGGGGGCATGGGGTGTTGGTATTCTTCTATGGAGTTTTTCTTTCTTTCTTTTTTTTTCTTTAAGTTTTGTAATAGTTGCATTTATGTATGCTTTGCATGCTGTTTTATTTTTTATGGTTGCTAAAGGATCTGTTGTATTAAATTTGTAATTGTATTTAAATTAAAATTGTAATGAATGATTGGAAAAATTAATTTACTTCATTTTGATGACGATATACATTTAATGATTGAGCATTCATTCATTACATGTAATGAATGCAGTGATATGAGCAACGCAAATTGACTGCAAAGTGAAACTGAAAATCTTGTAAAGATGCACAAGCTCATGAAGTCAATGACTGTGATGTTGGAGAACTGCTCAAAACACTATAGACCACGGCTGGCCGAGTGACATGTGGTAAGGAGTTGACAGGGCCCCAGTTCGGATCCCACATGAGGGCCAGCGAGGCTGTGCCCTCTACAGCTAAGATGGTGAACAACAGCTTGACCTGGAGCTGGGCTTCCATGAGTCACCGGCGATGGCGTAGGCTGCAGTGAGGCTGGCCGGCAGTGGGCATGAGCTTTCGTGAGCTGCTGTGAGCCGCTGTGAGTCACCGTGAGTGGTCGTCCAATGGCCGGCAAGTGACTGCCTCAGCCAGGAAAAGTTCAATGATAATACCAACATGGGCCAGTGAAGTGATGTCCTCCACAACTAGACTGAAGAACAAAAGGACAGCAACTTGTCTGTTCCCCTCCCCCGATTCCCCAACACTGTTCTCCTCCTCTAATTCCCCAATAAAATCTTTTAAAAAATAAACAACAAAAAAGACCACCATAGACCAGGGTCATCAAACCACACCTGCAGACCCAATACTGTCTACCACTTGTCACTATAAATAAAGTTTTATTGGCACGCAGCCACACCTGTTCATTGACATCTCGTCTATGGCTGCTTTCATGCTACAAGAGCAGAGCTGAGTAGCTGCAACAGAAATCTTAAAGCCAAAAATATTTACTATCTGACCCTTTAAGAAAAGTTCGCCGACCCTTGCTATAGGCAGACAAGAATCTGGCAAATTGAACCAGACAATTTAAAAAGTGAAACTCTAAAAAGGATCATGACAAGACAGAAATGCCAAAAGAAAATAATTAAACTATCAAAGGATTCAGAGGCCATTGGAAAATAAGTAAATCCCAAATTATCTGTGCAACATTGTAGTTTGAGAAACTCGAGCATCACATAAAACTTACCATATCAGAGCTATCACAAAATTGTGTAAAATTAAGCCTCTCCAAAATCGACATTTGATTAATTCTTTTTTCATTTTAAGAATTAGCCCATAGTTACAATTATAAACTCAGTTTTCTAATATAGCAAGCCAGACATTTTCATAGTGTAGGAGATTTTTTTTCCCCAAGAAAATATCCTAAGCAAGGCTTTTCCAGTATTTACTATATTGTTCCTATTTGTGATTTTTTTTCTTGTCATCACATAATGTAAACTTTGTATTGATCTATTCAGTTTTTGCTACTGCAGTGCCGATTCAAATCCTGAAAGGTTGTGCCTGGAACAACCACCACACAACCACTACCCAAGAAATGGAGAAACCCAAGAGAAGAGAAAGTGCTGGTAAAGAGTGAGCTCTCCTATAGAGTTTTAACATAGGAATCCTATTCAATTACCAGTAAGCGCTATTTGGAATATTTTTTCCACAGTTTCCTAATGTAAGGCTTGGAACAATGAGCTAAGCATTTTACCTGTAGTGTAGCCTTAGACTCAGCGATCTAGACTTATGGGGAAATGGTGTTTTGAAATGTTTTATTAATATTTTAATGTCTTTATTAGTTTTTGTCTTTGACTAAAAATGAAGTATGCAATGTAGGAGGGTCTTAAATGAGACTTATGAAGAAAAATTTGGCAATTTGGCTAAAAAAATGACTCAATGAATTATTGATCCCTGATATTAAAGAAGGTAGACAGAGGGACTCCTCTACTACTTATGAGCCAGGACAATTTGATGATAGCAGCTCATATTTAACCAATAAAAGTATCAATCTAACTGAGAATAAAGCCATTAATGCCTCCTTGTGAAATACTTTAAAATTACTCAATTAATCAATCCAAAGGGAAGGAAAGTACAGTGATCACTTCCACCATAGACTCTCTTTGCCTGTTTGCTAAAAAATAGAATACCCTTTGGCAAGGCTGGGGCTTTGATGTTTGCCTGCAGAACTATCTCCCTAGTTTTGAGACTAGTAACTAGATCTATTCAATGTCTTCTAAAGAGAAAATTGTCTTCTTTTTTTTTTTTAAATTGTCTTCTTTAAGGTCTGTTTTCATCCAAAATGAGACTATTATATCTATATATTAATATCTATCTCTCTGTATATATGTATCTATATACATGTATATATAATATTTTCATTTTAATATTTTACATTCATGTGTTTTTTAAAACCCTTCAAGCCTCCCTTTGCATTCTCATGTTTCTGCCATTCAAGATGATTATTGTCTGGCAGGGCAGTTTGGTAGCAAATTAAAGAAGGTGTTATTAGTGATGGTGGTGGTGATGGGATATACATGTGGGGAGTATATGCTTATTTGACATTAAAGTTTTAAATATCTTCTCCAAACCGAATGAGACTTTAAACTGAAGAGCCAAAAAATGTCAAGCCTAACCCAGAATAACCCTTACATTACAATCAGTGAAAACCATTAAGAAAGTTTGTGGGTATGGGCCAAATTAAAAATGCCCTTACACTGTACTTGTTGTTTAAAGTTAGAATAACAAGTCTGATGAAATGGCTTACCAAGTATCATATTGGCTTATAATTCTTGGATGTCAAATGCTACTCCCATCTCACTAACATAGTAGACAACAAAGTAACAAAATAGAATTGCAGCTGGCTCTACTTAGAAGTGGAGAGGCAGTAAGTGTTAGAAAGTTGTCTGACAGCCCGGGTTTTACACACCCACCTTCCTTTGAGGAAACACAGAGATAGGGAAATTGGTGAAATCCCATTTATTTTTTCCATTTAAACTATGTGCTTTATGAGCATGTGACAGCAATAACAATGGCTAACATGTATATGGCACTCACTATACGTCAGCATAGCCACCACATTGTCCAAATCTATTCGGTACCATTCACACTACATTCTATGTAAGTGGTGTCCTCAGGAGTTATTCAGTGTACTGGCACTGTGTGTCAGGCTCTGTTCTAGGCACTTTACATATATTACCTCAATATAATACTCATAATTACCTTAGGAGGTAAGTACAATTATTATGTCCACTTGACAAGTGCAGAAACTGAGGTACAGAGTAGGTAAATGCCTTACCCATGAGCACATGGAAAATAGATTCACACAGACAATCTAACTCTAGAAGACATGATTGTAATCACTACACATGCTGCCTCTGTAAACCTTAGAAAAAATATGACTTTGGAAATGAGAAAATAACAGTGATTGGATGAGCAATTTCTGAATGCAGTTAGCATGAAAATGTTGCTTGAAAAGTTATTCACATTTACTAAACATTATCTACAAGTTTGATTCTGAACTGCTAAGCCTTCAATACAAAAGAGGGAAACCCTATTAGTTGTATGATTCACATTGTCTAAACTTTAGACCAGTTGCTAAGAAGTAGAGCTATTGTTACTAAGATCAGAGAACTATTCTCTCATAAGCACTCTTTAAGAGGGTGTCACGAGCAATACCATCAACAGCACCTCCACAGTAAACACAGCAACATGTTCCTTAAGGCCTGTTTCTAATAATTTCACTTATTATATACTGATGCCATAATGCCAAATTGGTCTTCCCGAAAAATGATTATTGAACTATACTATGCCAAAATAAAGTAACCCAGTAGTCCATATTCACATTTCTCTGGTGGCCTTGCTTAAGCCAGCAATAGATTGATTGCACAGCATCCAAATTAAAGAAAGTCCCCACTGATGAACTTCTATCAATATAACTTATTTCTATTCAGATTTTGAAAATGTTGCACAACAGTAAGTTCCAGAGTATACTCTCTGATGAAAACCCGACGTGCCAATTATTGCATGTTGTTGATTACATGCAGGTCCATGTACTTTAAAAATTAGTGATTGACAGGATCCAGACTGAGTCAGTTGTGTGCAGGCTGATGTACAGACCCTGACCCTGGACGAGGTTCGGGCCCATACAAGTGGGGACTGCTGACGCACGGACCCTGGCCCCAGACATAACAAACCTTGACTCCAGTGATGTAAGCTCTTTACATAAGCATGATTCACAGACAAAGGAGGGAGCACGTGCACTGCCATACACTCTCCCACCCCAAAACCTCTATATAATGGTTGCTATTGCTGAATAAAGCTGCTAGCTAGCTAGTTGGTTCCCCCTCATGTCAGCTCTGCGTGCTTTCTTTTCCCTGGGCATCTCACCACCAAAAGCCCCCCAGGAGCCGTCCAGTGATGACAGTGATCATTTGGTCATAAGCCAGTACTGCTACCAAGAACACTGAGTATATAGTCTAAGGAGAATCAGTGCAGTGTTATGATTAAGCATCTAAAGGTTTTTTTTCTCATATTCTATATCCACATTCTTTTTCTTAAATTAAAATTTATTAGGGTGACAATTGTTAGCAAAGTTACATAGATTTCAGGTGTACAATTCTGTAATATATCATCTATATATCACATTGAAAAATCTGAAAACATTTACCTGTAAAGATATATGTACTCCAATGTTTATTGCAGCTTTATTTATGATGGCCAAGACATGAAAACAACCAAAGTGTCCTTCGATAGATAACGGATAAAGAAATTGTGGTATATATACACAATAGAATACTATTCTGCCATAATAAAAGATGAAATAGTGCCATTTGCAACAACATGGATGGATCGTGAGATTATAATACTAAGCGAAATAAGTCAGATAGAAAAGATCAAGAACCATATGATTTCACTGATATGTGGTATATAAAACTGAAAACAACAAAAGAACAAGAAAAACAAATGAAGAAACAAAACTCATAGACACAGACAATAGTTTAGTGGTTACCAGAGGGTAAGGAGGGAACAGGGTGGTAAATGAGGGTAAAGGGGATCAAATATATGTTGATGGAAAAAGAACTGACTCTGATCATCTAAAGTTTTGAGCCAGTCATACCTAACCCCAAGCTACTTAGTGACTATGTGACCTGGGATAAGTTAGCAATCATTTTAAACTTCCTTCCTCCCTGTTAAAATGGAAATAATAATATTTATCATATAAAGTTATTTTTACATGAAGAACATAAAATGTCTAGCAGAGTGCTAGATGTCAATGATTATAAACATTAAATAATAATAATACTAACATACCATAAAATCACAGTACTTAAAATGGCAGTGATATATTTTTCAGGTGACAGAAATATATAATTATTGATTACTTTTCAATATTCTGTACAAACTTTATGTATCACAGTTAAAATGAGGCTTGGAAGGGCCAGGAGACTGGTGTTGGTTAACAGTTGGCTTGGGACGCCAGCTCTAAGCAGCAGGACCCTGGTTCGAATCTCACATTAGGGCCAGTGACGCTGCACCCTCTATAGCTAAGATAGTGAACAACAGCTCGACCTGGAGCTGGGCTGCCATGAGTAACCGGTGATGGCGTTGGCTGCAGTGGAGCTGCAGTGGGCTCCTGTAAGCTACCGTGAGCTACCGGCAGCCAGCGTGAGCTGCCAAAAGCCACTGTGAGCGGCCATCTAGTGACCGGCGACCGATCTGCCTCAACTGGGAAGAGCGCAATGATAATACCAACATGGGCCAGTGAAGCGACGTCCTCCATAACTAGACTGAAGAACAAAAGGAGAGCAACTTGTCTGTTCCCCTTCCCCGATTCCCCAGTGCTGTTCTCCTCCCCCAATTTCCCAATAAAAACATCTTTTAAAAAATCAAGCTTGGGCAAAATAGAAAAAAAATTTACCTTCATCTCCACAGCCTTCCTCTTGCTAGTTCCCATTAATAATGACCTTTCTTGCCTCCACCAGGAAAAAGCAGAACAGAACTCATTAATACTATGGCATTAGTGAATCAGTGTGGCAGTACAGAATTGTGAATTTTTTTAGTCCAACAGATACATCCTCAAGCTCTAAGCCTTACTTCTGTTTTCTAAGCCCAAAGTTTCTCATCTAGTAAACAAAGACAGTAACTTCTTCCTCATAGTTTTGTTGAAAGGATTATAAGTAATAAATGTGAAAGTATTAATACAGTAGTGCCACATATAAAGTTTTCAATAAACAGTAATTATTTTTGTATAGTTACACCCTGCTATAATATGTAGCCTTGGAAACAGGAGACCTGAATATTAGATCCAGCTGTTACTCCAAATCATTGTGTGTCCATGGGTGATATATAAATAAATAGTAATAGGTAGTAGTAGTAGCAGTAGTGGGTAGTAGTAGTAGTATTTTGTTAAATGTGAGTGAATAGAAAAATCAGCACCTACCATGTGCCAAGTACACTATATGAATTATCTTATTGAATCTTCACAATAACTTACAATAATTGAGGTTGAGATAATTTACTGTATACCTGTTGTGAAACCCCATACAGTTTTTCTACTGCTCAGCCTCAGAACTCAAACTTAAAGGGCACTATTTCCCTTTCTACCTTTTTTTCCTTTCTTGTATGAGGGTTCAAAACACTACATGAGACCAAATTTCTGTTCCTTTAGGGGCTAATACCTACCACCCTACCCATTGGAGTCTTTCTCTTTTCTTTTGTCTCTAGTCTAGCCCTGAAGTGGGATTCAAGTCTGAGTCAGTAGAATTTGAGTAGATAGAGGTTGGAGAAGCTGAGTTTCGTCCTATAGCAGAGTTGACTCCAGTCCAGGTTGCCAGGTTCTAGGAAGAAGAAATTTATTGGTCGACATGGTTAGAAGATTTATGGTTTCTCCTCTCCTCCATTCTTTGGCTGTGCTCTAAAGTTAGAGATGTTGAAGGTGAAAAAAGTGGTACAGGGAGGATTCCCATATTTTTTATGGTGCATTTTGCTTCTTCAGCCCCTTTCTTCCTGCTGCTGTTATGGAACAGTGAATAAACATTTTGCTTTCAGGGTTTTACTACATTTTCTATTGGGCAAACTGATCAGATAACAAAAAAAATAATTTTGAGGAATAGTAATTGTTTTTTATTAGTGGGTAACAAATTATCAGTTACTTTCTTACTAACTAGAGAACACTGTTCCCTAAAATATTTTAGAAACTGGGTTGTTTGAAATTATAGCAGTAGGAATGAAATATCTCATTCCTGTCTAACAATCTAAGTCACTTTGACCCAGAGAAGCAGTCTTGATTTTCAGTTCAGGTGTAGAAATTCAGGTGAAGAGTTTGTAGACACAACATTCCACATCTATCCTAATGTAGCAGTTCCAAGAAAACAAACCCGAGTCCATTTTGCAGTTCATACATGATATTGGTCCCTTTATACACAGCCCTGCTTTGCTTTGAGCCTATCAAAACACTTTTTCATTTAAATTTCACCTAAACTCCACTCTTCTCCAAAAATCTATGATGTCATCTCCTTTGTTTGGGTAATATCCCACGATTCCTCTGGTGTCTGATCTCTCTCATTGCAATGGGTCAGGAAATCTGACTGTCAGACTGCAGATTTATTCCTGGTGTCCTTAGGCTGATTAAGCTAGGATAGAAGTGATAGATTTTGAGTATCTATTCACTTTCTTTAATACAATTTACTTAGTTTTAAGTTTATATAATTCAATTTTATAATGGCTATGTTTAACATCCAGTTCACAAAATACCTGAAAATTAAAAATTAATTCTCTGTGAGTATGATCTAGCTACAACACAGTATGAGGTAGATTCTATCATCCCCATTATACAAATGTAGAAACTGAGACCCAGACAAGTTAAATAATATGACCTGTGACTTGAGTCACACAGCTAGTAAAGGGTAGAGCTGGGATTTGAACCCAAAATTTTGGCTCCAGAGCCCATGCCCTGAATCACTTGCTTCCTCTGATAAGTTGAAGTTGCATAAGAATTTTGCCCTTGGCTTTAATTTGTGAGAGTGGGGCCTGCTGACTTTGTGGCCCCCTTTCTCTAAGAAGAATCTACTGTTGACTAGACAGTCTAAATAGGCAATTCCTGTAGAATGTCCTCTTTGCTGGAAGTGGGTAATTTGCTAACAATAGGCCTCTGTCAAATTCAAAATAATACTCACTAGTAATTTACTGCTACTTTAAGCATCAATTTCTTTATCTGTAGAGTGTACTTCAATAGATGAATAAAGAAAATGTGGTATATATACATGATAGAATACTACTCTGGCATAAGAAAAGATGAAATACTGCTGTTTGTGACAACCTGGATGGATCTTGAGATTATAATGCTAAGTGAAATAAGTCAGACAGAAAAAGTAAAGAACCATATGATTTAACTGATATGTGGTATATAAAACTGAAAACAACAAAATAACAAGAAAAACAAATGAAGGGAAAAAACTCATAGACACAGGCAATAGTTTAGTGATTACCAGAGGGTAAGGGATTGGGAAGTGGTAGATGAGTGTAAAAGGGATGAAATATATGGTGATGGAAAGACAACTGACTCTGGGTGGTGAGCACATAATGCAGTATATAGATGATGTATTACAGAATCATACACTTGAAACCTATGTAGTTTTGTTGACCATAGTCACCCCAATAAATTTTAATAAAAAACAAAGAAACAAAACAAAAAAAATCGTAGGTGATAATGCTCAGTTTGAAAGAGCCTTGTTTCTTAAAGGGAATATTTTTGAAGACTCACTAATTTCCATGCGCTTTTTGCACATTATATAAGAGAAGTAGATATTATATCACCATTTAGAGGTTAGAGAACTCAGGATCTTGTTCAAAATATCAACCAGATAGAAAAATGGGGAAACTAGGGTTCGAACTTAGGTCTACTTAATTCCAAAGTTCATGTTCTTTCCACTAGTTCAGATTTCGGAATATCTGATCTTCCTTTCAGCAAAGCATGCTGTAAGGAAAAATATAAGGAAAAAATTGTGAAACTTCCTGAAAGTTTTGGATTTTCATGCAAATGTAAATTGTGGTTACACTGGAAATTAGTCCTTTGGGTAAACTTTAGCACTGGTCCACTTTGGTCACACTCATCGTTCACCCCCTCCCTTTTGTCTACAGCCTGAGCCTTACCCTTGAGAAAGGAAAGGGTAGAATTGAACTCACCTTTTGTTGCAATGTGAATTTGAACATATATTAGTCATACTTGTCTCCCCAACACATTTACTCCCTTGAAGAGGAAGCAATCATCTTTTAAGTTGAACACTTATTCTGTATACAAAGTTCTGGCCTAAGAAGGGAAAAACTGAATCTTAGCTTTTGAATACCGATTGCTTCCCTGAGGTGCAATTGCCTATATGCTTTGGGTTTTTTTTTATTTTTATTTTTTATTGTTAGTTTCAGGTGTACAGAACAATACAATAGTTACCCTTTTTTCACCCTCACCAGGTAACAACCCCCCTCCCCTTATCTATTGCCCTCCCACCCCTGATATCATGCTTATCTATTACAATTCCATTGAATCCGTTCCCGCTCTCTACTTCATGTCCCGAGACTATATGT
>NW_017732678.1:0-29923 GCF_001890085.2 Hipposideros armiger | reverse complement strand
ATTTCCTTCTTCTTTATAGCTGAATAATACTCCATTGTGTAAATGTACCAAAGTTTCTTAATCCAGTCATCTACTGATGGGCATTTTGGTTGTTTCCAAGTCTTAGCTATTGTGAATAACGCCGCAATGAACATAGGGGTACATATATTTTTTTGGATTAATGTCTTGCGATTTTTTGGATAAATACCTAAGAGTGGTATTGCTGGTTCATAAGGTAGTTCCATTTTCAGATTTTTGAGGTACCTCCATACTGATTTCCATAATATGCTTTGTTTTGTACACTCTAGAATGGCTTTGGGATGCTAGTTGAATTTAGCTTGCTCTAGCCAGGTTTTAGAGCAGAACACTCTTTAAAACAAATTATTGGGTTGTTGGAAAAGTAATGATGCATGTTTGCGACAGATGGAACTAGCTAATTTTTGGAAGCACTAAAATCATTCATTCGCATCTATGTTATTGCTAAGTCATTTGACAGCTGACAGTTCTGGCTTCGTTCTGAAAAAAATTGAGCGATTTGGTTGAATTTTGGATATTTTATAACAAGTTGAAGATGGAAGGCCAAACTGCATTTTTGCCATATTTTACTGTTTTACTTCCATAAAGGGAAGAATGTGTGTTAAGCTTGTGAAAAGTTGCATAAAGTTTACGGTGGCAATGCTCTACAAGAATGTCCATGCCAAAAATGGTTCACGAAATTCCGTGCTGGTGATTTTTTTTTAAAAGATTTTTATTGGGGAATTGGGGGAAGGGGAACAGAAAAGTTGCTATCCTTTTGTTCTTCAGTCTGGTTGTGGAGGATGTTGCTTCACTGGCCCAAGTTGGCACCATCATTGTGCTCTTCCCAGGCGAGGCAGATCAGTCACCAGCTTCTGGACAGCCGCTCACTGCGGCTCCTGGCCGCTCACGCTGGCTGCTGGCTACACACGGCAGCCCATGGCAACCCGCCTGCCGTTGTCGATGACTCCTGGCCGCGCAGCTCCAGGTTGAGCTGTTGTTCAGCATCTTAGCTGTAGAGGGCAGTGTCACCAGCCCTCATATGTGGGATGCGAACCGGGGCCCTCTGGTGTCCCATGCCAGTTCTTAAACATCGTGACACTCGGCCGGCACAATAATGTTTTTTAATTTAATATCAAATTACCCAGCCCTCAACAATGATCATCCTAGACTGATGGACTTCTGGGCAAATGCTGTCATAACTGACTTCCACGTCTCCTGAAAGGTTGGTTGCTCAAAGGTTCAAGTACTAACACTCTGCTGCCTGGAGACTTAAGTAATAACATACTTTAAACTTTGGACTGAAAGCTTAGTAATGTTAATGATCTCATTTATTACTCAGCGTTGTGACGTATTAGAAGATGCGGTTAGTATAATCCAAAAGGTGGTGATTTGTGGTTTGTCATTGTTGCATTTTAATAATGAAGAAATATAAAAGTGAGCTTTTTTGCATTCCTCCATCTGCTCCATGAGTCACCTCAAAATGTTACTTTTATTGTTTATCTCTTTTGAAGATCCAGAGACCTATTAATGAAATGATTTCTGTTTCCATTTTTTAGGTGTTGGTCTCTTTAACATCCATTTCTCTCTAAATCAGTAGCCAGTTGCTCTGATCAACAATTTTAGCTAAACAAGGAAGCATAAATGAATGATTAGAGGTTTGACTGAGAAATCTAAGACTAAAATCCTTGGCTGTAGTCCTGATTGGTAGAAACAAAGTTTCTTCTTAATGATTACCTTGCTTTGCATTTCTCTAAGTTGACAGTAATTGTTATACACTTACTTTGTCAGGAATATTTTTAGGATGCTAGTAAGTGGTTTTATAAAGTTCGTTGAGATCCTACATTGCTAGAAATGTTCTATGTGTGAAGTATTTTAAAATGGTCTGATGGAGGAAACCCAAGCCACAGATGTATTCTATTTGAAATCCAAATACTTATCTTGAACAGTCTCATAACTTGTGTGGTTGTAGTTTTGGTTGAGGCAATGTGTCCTGAGACCAAGACTGTGAGTCCCCCTATTCTCCTAGCTGCATGCTATTCCTCAGTTCCTGAAGCCAAATTTTTAAAAAGTCTGGTGGGAGTCCTGGTGAAGTTTCTTAACTGTGTGCTAAAACAAATGTGTTATTGATCTTTATAAATGAAAAATAAAAGCCCTGTAAATTAGGCCCCTGAATCTATCTAAGTCTAAGCTAATGGTTGAAACATTCATACATTTGCAACCTAAATGCAAATATGAATGTTGATAAATGTTCACAGAAGTATGAACTGTGAGTTAATATAATGGGGATAGCACTTCTAGGGGCAGGAGTTTGTCTACTGCTAGATTTCTCAACCTTAGTCCTACTATCATTCTTCGTTGTAGGGGCTGCCCTGTGCACTGTAGCATGTTTAGCAGCATTAGTGGTGTTTACCAACTTGGTGACAGTAGCACCATCCCCATGACTTGTAACAACCAAAAAGTCTCCAAACATTGCCAAATGTCCCCTGGGGAACAAAATCACTTCAGGTTGAGAATTACTTATTTATATGGTGTGAATAAGAGGTCCCTATTTCCCTGTTCCACTGTATGAAATTCAACCATTAAAGATTCCTTTCTCTTTCCATCACCATACATTTGATCCCCTTTACCCTCATCTACCACCCTCCTACTCCCTTATACTCTGGTAACCACTAAACTATTGTCTATGTCTATGAGTTTTTGTTTCTTCATTTGTTTTTCTTGTTCTTTTGTTGTTTTCAGTTTTTTTTAATTAAAGTTTATTGGGGTGATCATTGTTAGCAGTTACATAGATTTAAGGTGTAAAATTCTCTAATAAATCATCTATATATCATATTATATGTTCATCACCGAGTCAGTTCTTCTTCCATCACCATATATTTGACCCCCTTTACCCTCATCTACCACCCGCCTACCCCCGTACACTCTGGTAACCACTAAACTATTGTCTGTGTCTATGAGTTTTGTTTCTTCATTAGTTTTTCTTATTCTTTTGTTGTCTTCAGTTTTATACACCACATATAAGTGAAATCATATAGTTCTCGACTTTTCTGTCTGACTTATTTCACTTGGCATTATAATCTCAAGATCCATCCATGTTGTTGCAAATGGCACTATTTCATCTTTTCTTATGGCAGAATGGTTTTCCATTGTGTATATATACCACATCTTCTTTATCCAATCATCTATGGAAGGACACTGGTAGTTTCCATGTGTTGGCCATTGTAAATAAAGCTGCAATGAACATCGCAGCACATATATCTTTATGGATAAATGTTTTCAGATTTTTTTGGTAGATAGCCAGAAGAGAGGTTGCTGGGTCATATGTTAATTCTATTCTTAATTTTTTGAGGAACCTCCACACTGCCTTCTATAGTGACTGCACCAATCTGCATTCCCACCAACAGTGTATGAGGGTTCTTTTGGATGGTGAACACACAATGTGATATGTAGATGATGTATTACAGAATTATACAGCTGAAACATATGTAACTGTACCAACAATTTTCACCCCAATAAACTTTAATTAAGAAAAAAGAGATTCCTCTCTTTGAAACCTAAGTAATTTTACTAACCATTCTCACTCCAATAAATTTTAATTAAAAAATTTAAAGAAAGATTCTTTTCTTCAGAATAAAGCATTGTTTTATGGGTAGTCCTCTTTTACAATGCACACATTTAGGAGGATCAAAAATTGGATTCTAAATGGTCTTTAGTACTTAATAATGATCTAGTTATAAAAATTGTAATAGCTGACACCCTTTCATATATATCATCATATGAACCTGTAGAATTAAACAAATCTGAATTCCAGTTTGAGATCTACCACGTACCTAACTGACTTGGGGCAAAGTTCATTTAACCTGTTTCTCAGTTTCTTCACTTGTAAAGTGATACGCTAATAATATTAATCTTTATTTTTTACAGGAATAAGTATGATATAATGAACATAAGGTGTTTTACACAGTGTATGGCTCAATAGATTTTAGGTTTGAATTATTTTTATTCTTTTGTTTAATAAGAACTTTATGAGGAAGTTACTAGTATCATTCCTATTTGATAGATAACATGAATGATAATATACAGAAAATACTTTGCACATAGTAGGTTATCACTTATAGAGATTAAATAACTTATTTGTGGTTACAATTAACTATGAACCTGGGCTCACATGTAGTTATTCTGATTTCAAATTCTTTTTTCCTGCTTAATTGAATTCAGAATTCTATGAAATATAAAATTTGACTCAGAGAGGTGGAGAAAGGTGGAGACGTAATTTTTAAATATGAGAAAGGTCTAGATAAGTAAGCCCTGTTATGATCCCTTAGCAGTGGGCAGCCAAGGGGGAGCTCAGAGGAAGCAAGTTAGGGTTCCTAAGAAGAGGGCAAGGTAAAAAATATTTTGCAGTTGCGGCAGACCCATTCTCTGTCTTCTGATTGTTTAGCAAAACTACACTGGCTTCTTATAAGCCCACCTTTGATATTTTCCAGGTCTAGAGAAAGAACGAATATAAATGGAGGCACCTTGAGGCACATATTCCACCTTTCTTCTCTTCCCACATCTAGCTCTGTCTTGCACCATAAAAGCCTCTTGGGTATGTGTGTGTACACACCTGTCCCTTTATTCAATCTCCATCTACTACCTCTTTCAACTAGCAAAGAGCTGCCTCTTGGCCACCCCTAGGCCTAAGGATAAACATACCTGTGCATCAGTCTGTTCTTAGAAAGATGCATATAAGCAAGAAATCCCTCTGGTCCTAGACAGCATATACTGGACCATTTGAATGGGAGATTATAAACCTGTGCACCTGAAGCATAGTTTAGAAAAGGGAGTTAAGTCTTCAAGTGGAGTATATACCCATAGCCTTGTGGAGGGAAGTGGCTGGAGGAAAACCAAAAGCAGGACCTTCTAAAGCATAAGGTCTGGTTACTCAGCAAAAGGTGATACTGAGCTACTGTGTCTGGAATTCTGTGTCTGTCTTTAATTTTTACTCAGTAAATTTTGCGTGTTTCTTAAGGCCTTACATGTTCTTCTAATATCCAGTGAATTTTGATAATGTACCTTTTTTCTTTAGGAACAGGGAAGTAGGATACAGAATTACTGAGAAGCCTTGTTGTTAGGGACAGAATTAGAACTAGAACATTCTGGGGCCCAAATGAATGCTTTATTTATTTATTTACTTATTTACTTATTAAATATTTATTATTGGGGAATTGGGGGAAGGGGAACAGACAAGTTTCTGTCTTTTTTGGTCTTCAGTCTAGTTGTGGAGGACGTTGCTTCACTAGCCCAAGTTGGCACCATAATTGCGCTCTTCCTGGGCAAGGAAGATCAGTCGCCGGCTTCTGGACTGCTGCTCACTGCAGCTGCTGGCCGCTCACGCTGGCTGCTGGCTACACATGATAGCCCATGGCAACTCACTGCAGCAGGGGCTGCAGCCTACGCTGTCGCTGGTTACTCATGGCAGCCCAGCTCCAGGTTGAGCTGTTGTTCAGCATCTTAGCTGTGAAGGGCAGTGTCACTGGTCCTCATATGTGGGATCCGAACCGGGGCCCTCTGGCATCCCAAGCCAGTTCTTAACCAGCATGTCACTTGGCTGGCCCCCAAATGAATGCTTTAAGATAGTGAACATTTAAATATGTCTTCAAGCTCAGAAGGAAGGCAATACTGGGAAGAACAGAGTAGTCAATGATTCTCAGATCTAGCTAAATAAAAGGAATTAAACCACAGATATTTAATTTATAGGAGCCTACTTAATTAATTAAAAAATATTTATTAAGGATCTTATATATTGCCAAGCACTGTCCTAGGTGTTGATACCATATTAAATAACAGAAATGTTTTAGGTGGAGTTGGGAGTGTGTGTGTGTGTCATAATTCTCAGAAGATATGATGTCTAAATGACATCATATTAAGTAATTAGCCAAAGGAAATTTGTGTGTGTGTGTGTGCATGTGAATTAACTAAGTGAAATTTTAGACATTCTAAGTAAGTAGGCCTTAACTTCAAATATTAATATCAATATAAATAATTTTGTTTCCATTCTACAGATGAGGAAACCAAGACTGAGATTAAGTGGCTTTCACAAGGCCATGTAGCTATTACATTTTGGAACCCAACATCAAGCTATGTAACCCCAAATTTCATTTTTTACAATATACATTGTCTTCTCTCCAGTGAAGCCTTGCTAATCAGTGAGATCCTAAGCTAAAACACATCCTGGAAATTTTTCTATGGCATTTTCATGATGTTAGATTAAATTCTATCTTGGTAAGAATATAGACAGACACACAAACACACATACTTGAATGTTCATAAGACCACTTAATTCATGTTTGTTAAATGAATAAATAAATAGTGAATAAATAAAACACTTGACTTAGCAAACATATATTGAAGTCTGCTATCTGCAAATCAGTGTGCTCCTAATACATGCTGCAGGGGAAACAGGCACCATTTCTTCTCTTAAGGGCTTACTGTTGGTTCAAGAAAATTATATATTTTCAAAATAATGAAAAACTAAGTAGAATATGAGAAGCTATATAAGAAATGTACAAAACACACAGATAATACAAAGGGTAATTCTAAAGGGGACAGTGTAAAGTCTTCTTAAAAAATGTTCAATTTAAACTGGATTGGGAAAAATAGATAGACCTTCTCCAGTCAGATGTTGGGAATTTCACAATCCAGATAGAGGGAAAATTACAAAAATGGGAAAATAAGGAGGTAGTATACAATAATAATTAAGTCCTCAAGGACTCTGTTATCAGATTATACGTGTATTACATTTCTAGTTCTGTCATCTACTAGAAATGTAACCAGCATATAGTTAAACTCTCTACACTTTACCTTTCTTATTAAGGATATAAGGATGAATTTGATTATGCTTGAAAAGTACCTAACATGGTGCTGGCACCTGGTTATTGGTACCAAAAAAGCTAATTTATTATAAATCATAAAGTATACAAAACAAAAGGTACTGTATTTTGGCTAGAAATGGGATTAAAGGGATGGAGTGAGAGAGTATATATATTTAATTTGGTCTTTCAGTTATTTTTAGTTTGTCATATACCCTAATATTAATTACATTCTTAGTACACACTGAACTTGAAGGCCTGGGCTAAGAGATAAACTGTTTACCCCAGGGTAAATTTACCCAAGGGTAATCAGTTTGTGGTGTCAGACAGAAGGAAATATCTCTGCTGTCTGCCTTAAGCATTGAAGAATAATAATTACTTTGGTTTTAATTGCTTTGAAACGAAATGGTCAAGTATGTTAGAGACAGAAGCTTTATTTCATATTTCAGGCAGGAAGTTTCATGCAATCTTTTGGCCTTCAAAACCATCCAAATAGCATGCAATGTTTCAAAACTCTTCCAAAATGTCAGAAAGAGGTGTGTCATAAATAGCATGAGAGTAGCATTTTGCATTTTTATCAAAATTACTAGGCTTTAAATAGGCTACTTTTCTGGATGTGGGTCAGCATTTATTGACAACTAGCTCCAGCCCTTGGCAGCAGGGAGTTATTAATTTCTATAATTCTTTTTTTAAAATTAAATTTATTGGTGTGACATTTATTAGTAAAATTATATAGGTTTCAAGTGCATGTTTTTATAATACATCATCTATATATTGCATTGTATGTTCTCCAGAGTAAATTCTCCTTCTGTTACCATATATTTGATCTTCTATTCCCTCTTCTACTACACCCTCTCCTTGTTTACTCTCTGGTAAACACTAAACTGTTGTCTGTGTCTATGATTTTTTGTTTGTTTGTCTTGTTCATTTGTTGCTTTCAGTTTTATATCCCACATATGAGTGAATTCATATGATTCTCGACTTTTTCTGTCTGACTTATTTTACTTAGCATGATAATCTCAAGATCCATCCTTGTCACAAATGGCAGTATTTTGTCTTTTCTTATGGCAGAGTAGTATTCCATTGTGTATATAAATACCACATCTCCTTTATCCAATCATTTATTGAAGGACACTTTGGTTGTTCCATGTCTTGGTCACCGAAAATAATGCTGCAATGAAGATCAGAGTACATATATCTTTATGGATAAATGTTTTTATATTTTTTTGGTGGATATGCAGGAGAAGGGTTGCTGAGTCATAAAATTAGAACTGATAAATGAGTTGAGTAAAGTGGCAGGATACAAAATTAATATTTAGAAATCAGTTGCATTTTTATACATCAATAATGAACTGTCAGAACATGAAATTGAAATTAAGAAGACAATCTTATTTCAAATTACATTAAAAAATACCTAACAATCAATAGAACAGAATGGAGAGCCTAGAAATAAGCCCACATCTATATGGTAATTTAACCTATGACAAATGGGGCAAGAATATACAGTGGAGTAAAGACAGTTTATTTAGTAAATGGTGTTGGAAAACTGGACAGATACATGTGAAAACAGAATCTGGACCACCTTTTTATACCATATACAAGAATTCAATTAAAGACTTAAATGTAAGACACAAAACCATAAAACTAGAAAAAAAAACAGGCAGTAATCTCTCTCACATTGCTCTTAGTAATATTTTATCTTCCCAGGCAACGGAAACAAAAGAAATAATAAACAAGTGGGACTACATGAAACTAAAATGTTTTTGCACAACAGAGGAAACCACCAACAAAATGAAAAATGCCTACTGAATATGAGATGTTTGCAAATGATACATCTGATGCGTGGTTAATATTCAAAATTTATAAGAAAACTCATACAACTCAACACAAAAAAATCCAATTATAAAATGGGCAGAGCACCTGAATAGACATTTCTAAAAAACAAACACCCCATATACATGAACAATAGACATATTTAAAAGTACTCAACATCACTAATGATCAGAGAAATGCAACTTAAAACCACAATGAGATATCAATCCACATGTGTCAGGATGGCTATCATCAAGAAATTAACAGGGCCGGCCGAGTGGTGCATCTATTAGGAGTTGGCTTGGGACGCCAGCTCTGAGCAGCAGGGCCCCAGTTTGGATCCCACATGCAGGCCAGTGACACTTTACCCTCTCCAGCTAAGATGGTGAACAATAGCTCGACCTGGAGCTGGGCTGCCGTGAGTCTCCGGCGGTGGTGTGGGCTGCAGTGGGGCTGGCTGGCAGCTGACGTGCGCTTTTGTGAGCTGCTGTGAGCCACCATGAGTGGCCGTCCAATGGCCAGTGAGCGACTGCCTCACCCGGGAAGAGTGCAATGATAATACCAACATGGGCCAGTGAAGCGATGTCCTCCACAACTAGACTGAAGAACAAAAAAAAGGACAGCAACTTGTCTGTTCCCCTCCCCCGATTCCCCAATTAAAAAAGAAAGAAATTAACAAACAAGTGTTGTCGAGGGTGTGGATAAAAGGGAACCCTTGCGCACTATTGGCGGGATTGCACATTGGTGTACCCACTGTGGAAAATGGTTTGGAGGTTCTGCAAAATATTAAAAATAGAATTACCTTATGACTCAACAATTCCACTTCTGGGTATTTATCTGAACTACTCCAAAACACTAATTTGAAAAGATATGTACACACCTGTGTTCATTTCAGCACTATTTACAGTAGCCAAGATATGAAAGCAACAATGGAATATTACTCAGCCATAAAAAAGAATGAAATCTTACCATTTGCAACAACATGGATGGACCTAGATGGTATTATGCTAAGTGAAATAAGTCAGACTGAGAAATAAAAATACCATATGATCTCACTTGTATGTAGAATCTAAAGAACAAAACAAATGAGCAAACAAAACGGAAACAGACTCATAGATACAGAGAACAAACTGTTGCCAGAAGAAAAGGGGACTGGAGGGTTAGGTGAAAAAGCTGAACATATTGTGAAATACAACTTTGTTGCTACAAAATAGTCACAGGGATGTAAAATACAGCATAGAGAATATAGACAATAATGTTGCAACAACTGTATAGTGCCAGGTGAGTAATGGACTGATTGTGAGGATCACTGTATGAGTTTTGTGGTTGTCTGGCCACTGTGCTGTGCACCTGAAACTGACATAGAATAGTGTTGAATGTCAGCTGTAGCTGAAACAAATAAATAAATAATTTTAAAAATAGAATCACTGTAAATCCTCTAATAAACTTCTAGTTTCGACAACTCTTTTTTTGTTTGTTTTCAGAACACTTTATTTGGTTTTGAATTATAAGTAGATGTGAGAGGTATTGTTTCGGGAGGGCAGAGTGGTGGGGACATTTGCATAGCTTACAAGGTGATGCTCCCAATGAGTCTACTATTTCAACTCTTCTCTCACAGAGAAGAAAAATGAGTTTCAGAACAAGGAGTAACATTTTTGTCTCTGCCTTATCCTGCCCTAAATGTTTTTCTCTCAATAAGTCAGCAGCATATGCAGATGAAAAAATATTTCTCAGATGCCAAAATAAATTTGGTCTATTGTGAAAGATTTGAGGTGTGTTCTATAAAAATTTCCAGCTTAATCCTAGACATGGGAGGCTCTCAGGATGTTCTGTGATTGTCACAAATATTTCTGGTTCCTTTAGGGCAAAGGACATAAAGTGTGGGGCATGTAGCTATATTTTAATTTTAAATATATTGGGATAATGCTATTCATTGAATAAATAGTTATTGAACTTAAAAAAATACAAAGTTGAAGGACTCACACTTCTGGATTTCAAAGTTTACTCAAAGTTACAGGAATCAAAACAGTATGCTACTGGCATAAGTATGGGCGTATAGACAAATGAAATAGATTTGAGGGTCTAGAAATCAACCCAAATATCTATGGGCAATTGAATTTTAACACAAGTTTCAATTTTAACACAAGTTTCAATGGGAAAAGAATGGTCTCTTCAACAAATCCTATTAGAAAACTAGATAGCCACATGTAAATAAATAAATAAATAAATAAATAAATAAATAAAATAAAGTTGGACCCCTACCCCACTCCATACAAAGACTAACTTAAAATAGAGCAAAAATATACGAGTTAAACTATAAACATATTAGAAAAATAGGGGGAAATCATCATGACTTTGGATTTGGCAATGTATTTTTAGATTTGATGTAAAAAAACACAAGCAACAGAAGAAAACAATTATATAAATTGGGCTTCATCAAATTTAAATATTTGGTGCATCAGAGCAATTATTAAAATATAAAAAGGTAACCTACAGAGGGGAGGAAATATTTTCAAATCATGTATCTGATAAGGTTTACTATCTGGAATATATAAAGAACTCTTAAACTCAACATAAAGATAAACCAATTATAAATGGGTAAAGGTCTTAAATACACATTTCTACAAACAAGACATAAAAATGTTCAACAACACACAAAAAGGTAAAAATGCTCACATCACTGGTCATTAAAGAAATGCAAATCAATATCTTGATGAGATACCTCTTCATACACACTACAATGGCTATAATGGGGGAAAAACAGAAATTAACAAGCAAGCATGTGGAGAAATAGGAACTCATATATTGATGGTGGCAATGTAAATTGATACAGGTGCTGTGAAAAACAGTTTAACTGTTGCTCAAAAAGTTAAATGAAATTGCCATTAGACCCAGCAATTCCACTCCTAGGTATGCATCCAGGAGAAATGAAAACATATGTTCATACAGAAACTTGTACATGAATGTTTATAGCAATATTATTCATTATAGCCCAAAGCAGAAATAACCCAAATGTCTATCAATGGATGAATGATTATAAACAAACATTGGTATATACATACAATAAAATATTAATCAGTCATAAGAAGAAATGAAGTGATATCTAATTATGTTTTTAACTTGCATTTCTCTGATGATTAGTGATGTTGAGCATCTTTTCATATGTCTATTGGCCATTTGTATGTCCTCTTTAAATAAGTGTCTCTTCAGGTCCTCTGCCTATTTTTAAATAGGATTGTTAGTTTTTTGGTGTTGAGTTGTATGAGTTCTTTATTAATTTTGGATATTAACATGTTGTTGAATGTATTATTGGTGGATGTCTTCTTCCATTGAATAGGTTGTCTTTTCTTTTTCTTTTTCTTTTTTTAATTAAATTTAATTGGGGTGACAATTGTTAGCAAAGTTACATAGATTTAAGGTGTACAATTCTGTAACACATCATCTATATATCACATTGTGTGTTCATCACCCAGAGTCAGTTCTCTTTCCACCACCATATATTTGATCCCCTTTACCCTCATCTACCACCTCTCTACCCCCATACACTCTGGTAACCACTAAACTATTGTCTGTGTATATGAGTTTGGTTTTTTTTCATTTGTTTGTCTTGTTCTTTTGTTGTTTTCAGTTTTAAATACCACATATTAGCGAAATCATATGGTTCTTGACTTTTTCTGTCTGACTTATTTCGCTTAGCATTATAATCTCAAGATCCATCCATGTTCTTGCAAATGGCTTTATTTCATCTTTTCTTATGGCAGAATAGTATTCCATTGTGTACATATACCACAATTTCTTTATCCAATTATCTATCGAAGGACACTTTGGTTGTTTCCATGTCTTGGCCACCGTAAATAAAGCTGCAATGAACATCAATGTACATATATCTTTGCTGATAAATGTTTTCAGATTTTTTTGGTAGATACCCAAGAGAGGGATTGCTGGGTCGTATGTTAATATTATTCTTAATTATTTGAGGAACCAACACACTGTCTTCCATAGCGGCTGCAACCATCTGCCTTCCCACCAACAACGTATGAGGGTTCCTTTTTCTGCACAGCCTCTCCAACACTTGCTATTTTTTGTCTTGTTGATGATAGCCATTCTAATAGGTGTGAGGTGGTATCTCATTGTGGTTTTTATTTGCATTTCTCTGATGATTAGTGATGTTGAGCATTTTTTCATATGTCTATTGGCTATTCCTATGTCTTCTTTGGAGAAATGTCTACTAATGTTCTCTGCCATTTTTTAATTGGATTTATTTTCTGAGTTGTAAGAGTTCCTTATATTTTCTGGATATTAGCCCCTTATCGGAGGTGTTCTTTGCAAAAATCTTCTCCCATTCTGTTGGTTGCCTCTTTATTTTGCCAATGGTTTCTTTTGCTGTGCAGAAGCTTTTTAGTTTAATATAGACCCATTCATTTATTTTAGCTTTTACTTCCCTTGCCTTTGAAGCCAAATTCATAAAATGCTCTTTGAACCCAAGGTCCATAAGTTTAGTACCTATGTTTTTTTCTATGCTGTTTATTGTTTCAGGTCTTATGTTTAGGTCTTTGATCCATTTTGAGTTAATTTTGGTACATGGTGACAGATAGCAGTCTAGTTTCATTCTTCTGCATGTGGCTTTTCAATTCTCCCAGCACCATTTATTGAATAGGCTGTCTTTTCTCCATTTTATATTTTTGGCTTCTTTGTTGAAAATTATCTGTCCATATTTATGTGGGTTCCTTTCTTCGTTTTTGATTCTATTCCATTGGTCTGTGTGTTTGTTTTTCTGAGAATAGCATACTGTTTTGATTATTGTTGCCCTGTAGTACAAGCTGAAGTCAGAGTGTGTGATGCCTCCAGCATTGTTTTTTTTCTTAGGATTCCTTTGCTCTTCAGGGTCTTTTGTGGTGCCATACAAATCTGATGATTTTTTGTTCTATTTCTTTAAAAAAAGACATTGGGATTTTTATGGGGATTGCATTAAAGCTGTATATTTCTTTGGGTAATATGGCCATTTTAACTAAGGTGATTCTTCCAATTCATGAACATGGAATGTCTTTCTATTATTTCGTGTCTTCTTCAATTTCTTTTAAAAATGTCTTATAGTTTTCAGTGTATCGGTCTTTCACATACTTGGTTAAGTTTATTAATATGTATTTTATTCTGTTTGTTGCAATTGTAAAAGGAATTGGGTTTTTAAAAATTTCTTTTTCTGAGGTTTCATTGTTAGTATATAGGAATGCAATAGACTTTTGTATGTTGATTTTATAGCCGACAACTTTACTGTGTTCGTTTACTGTTTCTAATAGCTTTGTGGTGGAGTCTATAGGGTTTTGTATATATAGTATTATATCATCTGCAAAAAATGAGAATTTAACTTCTTCATTTCTAATTTGGATGCTTTTTATTCCTTTCTCTTGCCTGATTGCTCTGGCTAGGACTTCCAATACTATGTTGAAAAGCAGAGGTGATAGGGGACAGCCCTGTCATGCTCCTGAACGTAGAGCAAAGGGCTTCAGTTTTTCACCATTAATTGAGATAGTAGCTGAGGGTTTGTCATGTATGGCCTTTATTATGTTAAGATATTTTCCTTCCATACCCATTTTATTGTTTTAATCATAAATGAATGTTGTAACTTTTCAAACACTTTTTCTGCATCTACTGATATAATCATATGATTTTTGTCCTTTATTTTGTTTATGTGGTGTATCACAGTGATCAATTTGCATATGTTGAACCATCCTTGTGCCCCTGGAATGAACTCCACTTGTTCATGATGTATAATTTTTTAATGCATTGTTATATTCGATTGCTAGAATTTTGTTTAGAATTTTTGCATCCGTATTTATCAGAGGTATTGGTTTGTATTTTTCTTTTTTTGTGTTATCCTTACCAGTTTTTGTTATCAGGGTAATGTTGTCCTCATAAGATGGGTTAGGGAGTATTGTCTCTTCTTCAATTTTTTAAATTAAAATTTATTGGGGTAACAACTGATGTATTACAGAATGGTACACCTCAAACTCATGGAACTTTACTAACAATTGTCACCTCTTCTTCAATTTTTTTGAAGAGTTTGAGTAGGACAGGTATTAGATTCTCTTTGAATGTCTGGTAGAATTCACTAGTGAAGCCATCTGATCCCAGACTTTTGCTGTTGGGAAGGTTTTGGATGACTGATTCAATTTTCTTACTGTTGATTGGCCTATTTAGATTTTTCAGTTCTTTGTGATTCAGAAAGGAAGGTTATATGTTTATAAGAACATGTCCATTTCTTCTAGGTTATTGAATTTGGTGGTATATAATCCTTTATAGTATTCTTGGATGATCCTTTGCATTTCTGTGGCATCTGTGGCAACTTCCCATCTTTCATTTCTGATTTTATTTATTTGTGTCTTTTTTTTATCTTAGTGAGTCTTGCAAAGAGTTTGCAATTTTCTTAATAGTTTCAAAGAACCAGCTCTTTGTTGCATTATATTTTTCTACTGTCTTTTTGTTCTCTATTTCATTTAGTTCTGCTGTGATTTTTCTTATTTCTTTCCTTTTGCTGATTTGGGGTTTCATTTGTTCTTTTTTTTCTAGCTTTTTAAGGTGTAACAGGAGGTTATTTATAATATCTGGGATTGTTCTTGTTTCTTGAGATAGGCCTGTAATGATATAAATTTTCCTCCTAAAATGGCTTTTGCTGCATCCCCAAAATTTGGTAGAATGTATTTTCATCACCGTTTGTTTCTATGTATTTTTTGATCTCTCATTTTATTTAATCTTTGACCCAGTTGTTTTTTAAAAGCATGTTGTTTAATCTCCACATATTTGTGGTTTCTCATGCTTTCTTTTGCAGTTGATATCCAATTTCAAAGCCTTGTGATCAGAGAATATACTTGGTATGATTTCAACCTTCTTAAGTTTGCTGAGGCTAGTTTTATATCCCAATATATGGTCTATCTTTGAGAATGTTCCATGTACACTAGAAAAGAATGTATAGTCTGATGTTCTAGTATGAAGTGCTCTATAAAAGTCAATTATGTCCATTTCATCTAGTGTGTCATTTTAGGCTGATATTTCTTTATTTATTTTCTGTTTGGATGATCTATCCAGACTATCAAGGATGTATTTAGGTCCCCTACTATAATTGTGTTTTGGTCAATTTCTCCCCTTAGTTCTGTTAGTTGTTGCTTTGTATATTTTGGTGCTCCCTGATTTGGGACATACATATTGATGGCTGTTATGCCTTCTTGTTGTATAGTCCCCTTTATCATTATGAAATGTCCATCTTTGTCTCTTGTTACCATGTTTTTAAAAAATATTTTATTGGGGCATTGGGGGAGGGGAACAGCATTGGGTAATTGGGGAAGGGGAACAGACAAGTTGCTGTCCTTTTGTTCTTCAGTCTAGTTGCGGAGGACGTCGCTTCACTGGCCCATGTTGGTATTATCATTGCACTCTTCCCAGGTGAGGCAGATCAGTCGCCGGCCACTGGACGGTCACTCACGTGGCTCTTGGCAGCTCTCGCAGGCTGCCAGCCCCTCACGGTAGCTCATGGCTGCCCACTGCAGCTCTCCTGAAGCCTACGCTGTCACTGGCGACTCACAGCAGCCCAGCTCCAGGTGAAGCTGTTGTTCACAATCTTAGCTGTAGAGGGCAGTGCCACTGACCCTCATGTGGCATCCCAAGCCAACTCTTAACCAATGCGCCACTCAGCCAAATCTCTTGTTACCATTTTTATACTAAATTCTGTTTCATCTGATGTCAGTATAGATACACCTGCTTTTCTCTGAATACCATTTGCTTGGAGTGTCAATTTCCACCCATCCACTTTGAGTCTATACTTGTTCTTGTAGCTGAGATATGTCTATGGAGGCAACATATGATTGGGTTGTTTTTTGATCCAACCTACTACTCTGTGCCTTTTTATTGGTGAGTTCAGTCTATTTACATTTAGGGTGCTTATTGATATATGAGGATTTCCTATCATTCTATCTTTGGTTTTCTGGTAGGATGGTGTCTTCATTGTTTCTTTGCCTTTTTGGTGCTGTCTATTATTTCAGTGTGGTTGTATTCTATGATTTTTCCCTTTGTTTTTTCTTTTTTTATATTATATGTTCAGTTCTGGACTTTTTTGAGTGGTTACCATTAAGTAAATGTAAAAGAAAGTTTCATATTTAGGATATTCCATTTTCTTCAGCATGCTTCCTTTCTCCATTTCCTTGTGCCAGTTCAGACCTTTACTCTGTCCCCTTTATGGTTTTTCTGTCACAAATTATCCCTATTTATGCTGTGAGTTGATTTCTGCACTGTAGTAGCAAATCATCATTTTCCTCTTTTTTTCTTCTTGTTTACCTTTTATGTTATGTTTAAGTGTATAGTGTCTAATTTGGTGTAGAGGTTGCCAATTCCTATTTCTGTCTGTCTGTTTGTAGTACTACCCATGGTTTTGTACACTTCTGCCTTTCTATTTGAGGTCGAGTAGCCTCCTTTAGTATTTCTTATAGTGCAGGTCATGTGTTAGAAAATTCTTTGGCTTCTGTATGTCTGGAAAGATCTTTATTCCTCCTTCATATCTAAAGGATATCTTTTCTGGATATATTATTCTTGGCTCATAATTTCTCTGTTTCAATAGTTTGAATATTTTTTTGCACTCCCTTCTGACTTGCAGATTTTCTGCTGAAAAAAATCTGATGATAATCTAATAGGCTTTTTTTTTGTAGGCTACTGTCTTCTTTTTCCTGGCTGCCTTAAAATTCTTTCTTTGTTGTTAATTTTTGACAGCTTCAATATAATGTGCCTTGGAGAAAGCCTGTTGGGATTGAGGTAATTAGGTGTTCTAATTAGGTGTTGCTTCTTGAATTCGAAAATCCAGTTCTTTCTACAACTTTGGAGAGTTGTCATTGATTATTTGTTTGAATATACTCTCTGTTCCCTTGTCTCTTTTTTCTTTTTCTGGTATGCCCATTATTCTTATATTGCTCTTTCTGATGGAGCCAGAAAGTTCTTGTAGAGTTTCTTCATTTTCTCTCTCTCTCTCTTTTTTTAGCTGAGCCATCCTGCCACCTGTTGGCAGCTCAGCGGCAGCTCAGCTCTGGCCAGGAATCGAACCAGTGACCCTGTTGCTCAAGCTCTTGTTCTCAAGCTCTTAACCAACTGAGACACTTGGCCGGCTTTTCTTTGATTTCTTTTAACTGTGAAGTCTTTAACTTCTTCGATCTGTGTCATTTCCAGATTTCTATCTTCGGTGTCACTGATTCTTTCTTCCATCTCGTCAGCTCTATTACCTAAGCTGGCTATTTCATTCTTCATTTCTTTCATTGAGTTGTTAATCTCCAGAAATTCTATTTTTTTTTAATTTTCAATATCTTTGGTAAAATGTTCATTTTGTTATTTGATTGTGTTTCTGAGTTCATTAAACTGCTTGTCTGTGTCTTCTTGCATCTCACTGAGGTTTTTCAGAACTGCAATCTTGAATTTTCTGTCATTGAAGTCACATATTTTCATGCTTTTAAGTTCATTTTCTGGAGACTTCTCATTTTCTTTCTGAGCTGCCTTGTTACCTTGGTTATTCATGGCAATTCATGAATTATTACTTCTCTTCCTAGGCATTTACAGGAGTGGGTTGTGCAACAGGTTGATAGGAAGAAGTCTTTCTTTTGCTTTCCAGTAGGTGTTGGTAGAATGCTTTATTTTCTCTCCTACTGCAGCCTTTTATTCTCTCATGCTGTAGTGTTATATTTTCTCTGCACTGTTCTGGCTTTTCAAACAATGGGGTTATTTCTTGGAAGAAGGGCTTCTCCTCTGTAAGCAGGTAACCGGGGTCTCAGGGCACCACCTCTGTTGGGGGATGTGGAGAGCTTCTGAAGTTTCGAAGCTCTTCGTGCACCAGAGTCAGGGAATGTATGTTTCAGTGGCTCTGTTTACCTCTGCAGGGATCCACCCAAATAGGTAGGGGCAGGGGTGTGGTAGGTTGTGAGAGGTGGCTCTGAGCAATGGCAGCAACCACCAGCACAGCCAGTCCTGCACCAAAGGTTCCCTTCCTTTTGCCGGAACTAGTTGGGCTGTGAGTCTGTGGCTGCAGGCCTCAGTTCTCAGAACTAAAAATATTCTGTTCTTTTGATCTGACACTGCTACTGTTCTGCTTCTAGCACTAGGCAGATGTGGGTGGGGTGAGCTCTGGGAGGGTGTGTGTGTGGGGGGCTCGGCTAGGTTTCGTGCCTATGACTTCCATCTTCTGCTTGGCAGTGAGGGCTTAAACCAACATTTTCACCCTTCTTGCCATAATCTTAGCTTCAAGATCTCTGCCATGAGAGTTGGGTTCAACAGTGTTATATCCTGCCCCTCAGGCAGGACTGTAGGCCATAAAGGGAGCACCAGCAGTCTGAATTCTTCCCTCTCCTGTGATTGCTGTAGCTCCAGAATGCAGGGAGCTTAGAGCTCTGGTCTGCATGCTGCAGTCCATGTGGCCCATCTCTGCACTTCCCCCATTCCCTCCTTTCCCTCCTGTCCTGCTCACCCATTGTGCCCACCTTTAGATGATTTCAATTACGTGTCTCTTAATCTTGCCTGTCTGCTGCACAAGGAGTCTTTTGTGGAATTATAGCCGTTCAATTTGTTATAAATTCCTGGGGAGATTTCAAGAGGCTCACTTCACGCCACCATTTCTATGACATCATCTAGCAATGAGTACCCAGGTTTTTAGCCCAAACCTTCAGGGAAAAAATCTTATTTTAAAAATTTTAATTCAGCTTTATTTGTTTACATTTAAGTTCTTTTTTTTGTACTATAAAGGCATTTTAGCATATTATGGTACAAGAAATTTTATGTACTGGGAACAAATTTACGATATTTATCCATCATAGAAGGCCAAGAACTCTTTGTTGTTGCAAGTTCGAAGTTCACTTAAGTTCAACAAAACTGATTATTGTATTCCAGGGTATTATTTTGCATATGGATATCATTATTGATTTCTAGAGTTACACTTTTGACTTATAAGCATAAATAAAATAATTAAAAACATTTATATAAATATGGAATTAGTACTACCCATGTATAATGTGCATCCTTGTTTTTCTCTCACAAATTTGGGCAAAAAAGTGTGCATTATACATTGCAAAAGGTGGTAAATGAATAAATTTTATAAAAGAAGAAGTGAAGTAATGATGCATATTAAAACTTGGGTAAAGCTCAGAGACTTTATGCTAAGTGAAGGAATCCAGACAAGAAAATGTAACATATTCTTTGATTGTTTTTTATATGACGTATTCAGAATAGCAGAATCCATACAGACAGAAAGCAACTTAGTGGTTGTCATCAAATGGGGAAAGGAAGAATGGAGAGTGACTACTTCATGGATCATGTGATCTTCTGGAATAATGAAGTTTTATACTAGAAAAAGATAGCAATTGCACATTTGTGAATGTCACTGAATTGTTCACTTTAAAATGGTTAAATATATGTTATGGGAATTTCACTGTAATTTTTCTAAAAAGCTCCTCTTGGATGGTACAGGACCAAGTTCTTTTCTGTCATCACCAGCTTTCAAATTTATGGCATGAAGATATAAAAAAATAGACATAAAATTGCACTTTTTATTTTTCTTTCCTTTCCCCCCCTGTTTTTAATAGTTTTGTTAGATATTGGGAAGAAGATTTTGTTGTCTAGATTTGTTCTTCCATTTCTGTATAAAAATCCTTAATAATGATTTTTGGAGAACAATTTGGTAATATGTAACAAGGGCACACTCTTCAAACAGTAATTTTACATCTGAAAATATAGCCTAAGCATATGGTTTTTAATGAGGGTATAGATAGTCTTTACAGTATTATTTAAAATAGAAACATAGAGCCATTGGATTTGTATCAGCTGTATATGATGCCAGAGGGCTAGTAGATTGGGGGAAGGGGAGTATCATTTTGTGAGGGGTATAAATGTCTAACTATTACAATGTTTTGTACACCTGAAACTAATAAAAAGAAAAAAAAATAAAAATAAAGAAAAAAATAAAATGAAAACATATTAGAAATAACCCAAATATCCAATGAGAGGTGAGATGGAGAAAAAATATATATATATATATATTCATCCCATTAAAATGATACTTATAAAGAGGTTGTAGTGAAATAGTTACACACATTAGAAAAAAATCAGGATATAAAGTTAATATACAATGCATTTTAACTACAGAACATTTTAGCAGCAGAAAGGAAATAAACAAAATTGTGAACACTGTGAAGTAGTGTTATGGCAAATTTTAAACTATTTTTATACTTTTCTTTATTATCTAAATTTTATGTTATAAATGTATGTGCTTATGTTGCTTTTCAGATTGAAACTTCAAGCCAATAGTGAAAAGAACTACAACTGGACTTGATTTTGAAGTTGGAATAAAATAAAAATTTGCCAAATTAAATATCAAAGAATTAGGCCTCATTTTAGTTTCACAAGTGACACTTTTTGAGTTTTTAATGCATTATAAATTGTGATTATTAACTCCAGGAGCAATTGCAGTGAAGTACATTTTTTGGATGGCAGTTGAAATCCAACTTTTATATGCAATTATTATAAAGACATAATTCATAGACACCACCTTGTTTAGAAATGGATATAAAAAATTTGTATTCCTGTTTGATTTTTTGACTCATTGCCACATTTTAATTACTTAGAAATTTTCTATGCATTTTATTTTACTGAAGATGCAAGCTTAAAAATCATTGGTATTTTGATAATTCAAAGCTGAGGTGATACATGCTCAGGTGGTAATTTATTTACATCAATTAATTTCAGGCCTCTGATATAAACCAATTAGTATTCAACACTTAATGGAGTCATTATCTGTCAGATTAGCTTCTAGAAACCCTTGTCAGTACTACAGGACCAAGCACCAAAACTTCACTAATAAAAGTAGTATAATTAATGGGGTGAACTGCATAGATAATGACTTAATGTGGATCATACAGTACAGAAAGAGTCTGATCAGCTGTCTCCAAGAAATAAAGATATCAGAAAGGCAGCTACCTTATTCCCTCAAAATGAGTTTAGACAATGGTGTTCAAAACATCAAAGGTGTTTGTAGTCATTGCAAATTTGTGCCATAAGTCATGTCCAACCTTCTTGTCTGGTGGTCAAATGACATAGTATGCAAATAGCAATGAGTTATATTTTATTAGAACTTCAAGTGGCTATTTCTAATGGCATGAAAGGCCTAAAAGCAGATTGGGGGTTGATAACCCTGTATCAATCAGAGGAAATAGCAAGTGCTGCTCACAATAAAGGATAATGCTGCCAACTTCCAGATCTCTCACTAGTAGTGACAGACATCATGTCAGAGGTAGACTAGTGGTGAAAAATGCATTATGGTTTAGAGAAAACATACCAAAGGTTAAATATTCATCAGCAGGAGATTTAGGCAGATCTCTTTTATAAATACACAACAAAACCCCATAGCAAAGTTGTAAATGATCAGTAAAGGCTAGAAAGCTTTGCTCAGGGGTGCGAGGGCAATTGAAATAAAGTGTAATTTGATTGCTTAAGAAATATATACTTTTGTCAAAATGCCCTGGGAAATTTTCTTTCAATTTTGGGCTATTTTATTTTGATATTATCATTTTTTTCTCATTCTGCATTAGCAGTATCAGACAGAATGGGAAGTCTGTTATGAGCTTGATCTGAAAGTCTAGATATCAGTTATAAGGACAGTCATGCAGACATGTGATTTAATAGTTTAGAAGTCATATCATTACATTGGAAATCTTTTAATGTCTTTGGAGGCAAGAGTGGGTATGCCATCCTCCCCTTTTTTTTTGCTTTCAATTATCCTAGTATGGGCCATGTACCAGTTTACTTTTAAGATATTTTCTTAGTTGGTTATCATTGACCAACTAGCTTTGACCAGAAGAGCATTTAACAAATTAGCAGCTATTGACAGTTTTGAACTTAGTTTCTCTTAAGTAATGCAATCAAGAGCACAGACTATATTTTTAGAAACACATGTCGATCTTTTTTTTTTTAATTGGGGAACTGGGGGGATGGGAACAGTGCTGGGGAATTGGGGAGGGGAACAGACAAGTTGCTGTTGTTTTCTTCTTCAGTCTAGTTGTGGAGGACGTTGCTTCACTGGCCCAACTTGGCACCATCATTGAGCTCTTCCTGGGCGAGACAGATCAGTTGCCGGCTTCTGGACAGCCACTCACTGCGGCTGCTGGCTGCTCACGCTGGCTGCCAGCTACATATGGTAGCCCATGGCAACCCACTGCCACAGGGACTGCAGCCTATGCCGTCGCCAGCGACTCACGGCAGCCAAGCTCCAGGTTGAGCTGTTGTTCAACATCTTAGCTGTGGAGAGCAGTGTCACTGGCCCTCATATGTGGGATCTGAGCTGGGGCCCTCTGGCGTTCCAAGCCAGTTCTTAACCATCGCGCCACTCGGCCGGCCCTGTCGAGATTTTCAAAGTCCAGAATTACCTAGTATGCTTGCTTATAATGCAGCTTCCTGGCCCAACCCCACACTTAAGAAATTTCTCGGTTTGGGCCCAGAAATCTCCAAATTAAACAGGTACAGAAGATAATTTTTACATAAAGTATAATTTGAAAATTAGTATATGATAATGGATTGATTTCAAATTCACATTGTAGTAGGATATCGATCTGGTAATTAATTCCCACCTTCAAGGCAAATGACACTTGAGGTAAAGGGCTGAATCCTACTCTTACACAATTAGGCAAATTATTTCATTTTACAGACCAAGAATTAAGATCCAGTTGGGATAATTACTTGCCTAAATTTATTGGCAGAAAAACTGAGGCAAGACCTGACTGATTTGGTTCCCATTTCAACGTTCTTTCCATCCTTGTGATGAAAAGTGAGAATGAGGTTTGATATGAAGTGTTCAAGTAAAGCAAAATAGATTCAGAAGGACAGAATGATGTTATCAGCTTTACGAATTTTACTCAAAAGCATTTTTCAAAATGTGCATTGTAAATAAAGGATTCATATACTGAGATTTCCAGATTTATCTTGGAATAGCTTAGGGGGTATACTGTAAATCAAAGTAACCTTGAAGTTTTAAATTCAAGGATATTTGATGATAGGAATTCACAGCTACAGATGTTCTAAGTTACTTTCATTTTAAAACATATTTTGCTATTTTTGTACAGTAGCAGTTTATGTATAGCAGTCTCATTAAGGAACTTGTGAAAAAAGACTCCAACTACTCATACAGACATTTTAGTACTAATCAAACACTGTTATGCATTCTTTCTATAATTATGTACTGCAAAGACAATAATTTATTAGTAAAGTATGGTAATCTGGTTGTCACTTTTAACCTCTACACCCTTGCAAATACCACATTTCACAGTCTAATTAGCACTGAAACCAAAACAGATCCAACCAATGAGACACCAACATTGGCTTCTTGTCCAAAAATAGCTAAAACTGGATGCTTCAATGAAAATCATACCTTATCCCATCCCCAATGATTCTAACTGTGACGTACTATAGCAAGGAAGAAAATGTATTTCTGACCTCAGCTAGTGATCAGCATATAACCTAAAGCATAAGGATGAATAGTCCTTGTATTTTTATCATAAGTAGTGTGCCTGCAGAACTAATTGCAATTAATATATATCTAACCTCTTTTTTAAAGTCTTGCTAATATTCAATAATATCCTGTAGCAGATGTTTTCACATGTCATAGAGAAATTTTCCAATACCAAAGATGATAGAACACTTCTGTTCTGTTTGAGGGAATAAAGAAAAAAAATAACACAGATGGATTACATCACAGAAATGGCAGGATGAAATTTCTCTGGAAACAACACAATTGGAAGAAGACTTGAGAGTTAAAAGAAATGAATGAACTCTATACAACAACTTTCTGACTCCATTAGAAAGAGCAACATAAGAATAATGGGCATACCAGAAGGAGAAGAGAAAGAGACGGGAACAGAGAGTACATTCAAACAAATAGTGGACAGAACTTCCCAAACTTGTGGAAAGAACTGGATTCTCCAATCCAAGAAGCAAACAAAACACCTAATTACCTCAATCCCAATGGGTCTTCTCCAAGGCACATTGTATCGAAGCTGTCAAAAACTGATGACAAAGAAAGAATTCTCAAGGCAGCCAGGGGGGAAAAAAGCAGTAACCTATACGGGAAAGCCCTTTAGACTATCATGAGACTTTTCAGCAGAAACTCTACAAGCCAGGAGAGAGTGGAATCAAATATTCAAACTATGGAAAGAGAGAAATTATGATCCAAGAATAATGTGTCCAACAAAGATATCCTTTAGATATGAAGGAGAAATAAAAACCTTTCCAGACATACAGAAGCTGAGGGAGTTTTCTAACACATGACCTGCATTACAAGAAATACTGAAGGAGGCCATTCTATCTAAAACAAAAACCTAAAAGAATACAAAGCCTTAAGCAACTTTACAAACAGAGAGACAGAAGCAACAAATGGCAACCCCTACACAAAATAGGGCAATGTATACACTTAAACATAACATAAAGGATAAAGAAGATAAAAACATTAAAAAAAGAAAAAGACAATTTGCTACTGCAACTCATAAATTAAGTCACAGAATAAATAAGGATAACTTGTGACAGCAAAAACATAAAAAGAGAGAGAGTAAATGTCTGAACCTACAAAGGGGAATAGAGATAAGGACTACTGTATATATGAAAATTTCTTTAAAATAAACTTAATGATAACCCCCCAAAAATCCAGAACTGAGATATATATAACATAAAAAAAGAAGAAACGGAGGGAAAAATCATGGAATACAACCACACTGAAATAATACACAGCAACAACAACAAAAAAATGAAGACACCATCCTACCAGAAACCCAAAGATATAATGATAGGAAATCTTCATATATTAATATCAATAATCACCCTAAATGTGAATGGACTGAACTCACCAATAAAAAAAGACAGAGTAGAAGACTGTACCAAAATACAAAACCCATCCATATGTTGTCTACAAGAGACACATCTCACCTACAAGGACAAATATAGACTAGAAGTGAAAGGGTGGAAATTGATACTCCAAGCAAATGGAATCCAAAGAAAAGTGTGTGTAGCTATACTTATATCAGATGAAACAGGCTTCTGGGTAAAAAAAAAAGGATAACAAGGGACAAAGATAGACCCTTCATAATGATAAAGTGGACAATACAACAAGAAAACTTAACACATCAATATATATGCCCCCAATCAGGGAGCACCAAAATATACAAAGCAACTAACAGAACTAAAGGGAGAAATTGACCAAAACACAATTATAATAGAAGACCTAAATACATCATTGACAGCTATGGATAGACCATCCAAACATAAAATCAGTGAGGAAATATCCATAAATGACACATTAGGCCAAATGCACATAATTGACATTTATACAGCACTTCATCTAGAACATCAGACTACACATTCTTTCCTAGTGTACATTGAACATTCTCAAGGATAGACCATATTTTGGGACATAAAACTACCCTCAGCAAATTTAAAAAGATTGAAATCATACCAAGCATATTCTCTGATCACAAGGCCTCGAAATTGGAAATCAACTGCAAAAAGAAAGCAAGAAAAACCACAAATATGTGGAGATTAAACAACATACTTTTTTAAAATTTTAGACACTTGCCTGTAATTTTCTAAGTCACGTGCCTATACTGCTACTCTTATTTTTTAAATTATTTTTTATTGTGAAATACACATTTTTTAGAATTAGTTTCAGCTGTACAACACAGTGCAATAATTATACTTTATACCCCTCGAGGTGACAACCCCCCTGCCCCAATCCGCCGCCCCACTTCCTCCCACCCAATAACTTACATAATTATTAAAATTCCCTTGACTCCATTCCCACACTATACTCCACATCCCATGACTATATATATATATTTAATTACAGTTGCATACAATATTATACAACATCAGCTTCAGGTGTACAGTGCAGTGATCAAGCCTCTATCCCATCCATGATGTGGTCTCCCTAGCAAGACACGTGACCATCTGATATCCTACAAAATATTTAAAACATTATTAATTATATTCCTCGAATTGTCTTTCATATCCCTGTGGCAATATTATAGTTAACTATTTATGCTGTCTAATCCCTTCCCCTTCTCCCTCATCCCCACCCCCTCCCAACTAGCAACTATCAATCAGTTGTTCCTCTATATCTCTGAGACCATTTCTGTTTACTTTGCTAATTCATTCAGTGTTTTAGATTCCACATATAAGTGAAATCATATGGTATTTGTCTTTCTCTGACTGACTTATTTCACTTAACAGAATAGTCTCTAGGTCCATTCACATCGTCACAAATGGTACGATTTCATTCTTCTTTATAGTGGAGTAATACTCCATTGTGTAAATGTTCCACAGTTTCTTAATCCAATCATCTACCGATGGGCATTTCAGTTGTTTCCAAGTCTTGGCTATTGTGAATAGTGCTGCAATAAACATAGGGGTGCATATATTTTTTTGAATTAGCGTCTTGGGTTTCTCTGGATAGATACCCAAGAGGGTAATTGCTGGGTCATACAGTAGTTCCATTTCCAGTTTTTTGAGATACCTCCATACTGATTTCCATAATGGCTGCACCAATCTGCAGTCCCACCAACAGTGCACCAGGGTTCCCTTTCTCCACAGCCTCGCCAGCACTTGTTGTTTGTTGATTTATTGATGATAGCCATTCGGACCAGAGTGAAGTGGTATCTCATTGTGGTTTTTATTTGCATTTCTCTAATGATTAATGAGGTTGAACATTTTTTCATATGCCTGTTGGCCATCTGTATGTCGTCTTTCGAGAAATACCTCTTCATATCCTCTGCCCATTTTTTTTAAAGATTTTTATTGGGGAATTGGAGGAAGGGGAACAGACAAGTTGCTGTCCTTTTGTTCTTCAGTCTAGTTGTGGAGGACATTGCTTCACTGGCCCAAGTTGGCACCATCATTGTGCTATTCCCAGGCAAGGCAGATCAGTCTCTGGCTTCTGTACAGCCACTCACGGCGGCTGCTGGCCGCTAATGCTGGCTGCTGGCTACACACGGTAGTCCATGGCAGCCCACTGCAGCAGGGGCTGCAGCCAATGCCATCACAGGGACTCATGGAAGCCCAACTCCAGGTTGAGCTCTTGTTCAGCATCTTAGCTGTGGAGGGCAGTGTCACTGGCCCTCATATGTGGGATCCGAACCAGGTCCCTCTGGCATCCCAAGGCAGCTCTTAACCAATGCACCACTCGGCCAGCCCCCTCTGCCCATTTTTTAATTGGGTTGTTTGTTTTTTTGGTGTTGAGTTGAATGAGTGTTTTATAAATTTTGGATATTAGCCCTTTATCAGATATATCATTGGCAAGTATTTTCTCCCATTCAGTAGGCTTCCTTTTGTTTTATTGATGATTTCCTTTACTGTGAAAAACTTTTAACTTTGATGTAACCATATGTTAATAACAACATACTTTTAAAAAACAACTGGGTCAAAGAAGAAATAAGAGCAGAAATCTAAAGATGCACGGAAACAAATGAAAATTAAAATATTTCCTACCAAAGATTTTGGGATGCAGCAACAGGAGTTTTAAGAGGGAAATTTATGTCATTGCAGGCCTATCTCAAGAAAGAAGAAAAATCCTAGATAAACAACCTTACACTGCACCTTAAAGAACTAGAAAAAGAAGAAGAAATGAAACCCAAAGTCAGCAGAAGGAAGGAAATAATAAAAATCACAGCAGAACTAAATAAAATAGAGAAAAAAAAGTAAAAAAAATTAATGCAAAAAAGAGCTGGTTCTTTGAAAAGATTAAGAAAATTGACAAACCCTTGGTTAAATTCCATAAGATGAATAAAGAAAAGACACAAATAAACAAAATCAGAAATGAAAGAGAAGTTACCATGGATACCACAGAAATACAAAGGATCATACAAGAATACTATGAAGGACTATATGCTACCGAGTTCAATAACTTAGAAGAAATGCACAAGTTGTGGAAGCATATAGCCTTCCTAGACTGAATCACAAAGAACTGAAAAATCTAAATAGACCCATCAAAAGTAAGGAAATTGAGAAGGTGGTGGATTATCTTAATACTATGCCTAGTGCATCCCAGGATTACATTAAAATTAGAAATAAATTATAGATCAACCTTAAGATTCATCTGAACACTAGATAAACAGAACCACTATAACTAACTTAGAAAAGAATGTGAAGTTGCTTGTACTCAGAAAATATTAGTCTGCAGAATTTTTTATTGGTAAAACTATTAAACATTTTCATTAAATTTATTGGGGTGACACTGGTTAATAAAATTATATAGGTTTCAAGTGTACAATTCTGTAATACATCATCCATATATTGCATTGTGCATTCACCATCCAAATTTCAAATTTGCTTCTGTCACCATATATTTGACCCCTTTTACGCTCTTCTACCTCCTCCCGTCACCCCTTACATTCTGGTATCTAATAAACTGCTGTCTATGAGTTTTGTTTCTTTGTTTGTCTTGTTGATTTATTGTTTTCAGTTTTATATCCCACGTATGAGTGAAATCATATGGTTTTTGACATTTTCTGTCTGACTTATTTTGTTTACCATGATAATCTCAAGATCTATCCATGTTGTCGCAAATGGCAGCATTTCTTCTTTTCTTACAGCTAACATTTCATTGTATATATGTATTACTTCTTCTTTATCCAATCATCTATTGAAAGACACTTCAGTTGTTTCCATGTCTTAGGCATCATAAATAGTTGTGCAATGTTCATAGGGATTCATATATCATTGCAGATAAATGCTTTCAGGTAGTTTGGGTAGATATCCAGAAGAGGGATTGCTGGGTCATATGGTAATTCTATTCTTAATTTTTTTTGAGGAACCTCCATACTGTTTTCCATAGTGGCTGCACCACTTTACATTCCAGCCATCAGTTTATGAGAGTTCCTTTTTCTTCACAACCTCTCCAAAACTTATTATTACTCGTTTTGTTGACAATAGCCATTCTAACAGGTGTGAAGTGATATCTCATCATGGTTTTGATTTGTAACACCCTAACAGCTAGTGATGTTGAGCATCTTTTCATATACCTGTTGGCTGTTTGTACGTCTTCTTGGTAGAGGTGTCTGTTCAGCTCCTCTGCCCATTTTTTTTTGGCTTTTTTTTAATTAAATTATTTTTTATTAGGAAACACATTTTTTAGAATTAGTTTCAGCTGTACAACACAGTGCAATAGTTATACTTTTTACCCCTCGAAGTGACAACCCCCCTCCCCCAATCCGCCA
>NW_017732677.1:217120-219493 GCF_001890085.2 Hipposideros armiger | reverse complement strand
TTTATATATTCATTGGAGCATTATTTACAATAGGCAAGATATGAAAGCAACCCAGGTGTCCCTGAATGGGTGAATGGATAAAAAAGAGGTCGTACTTATATACAATGGAATATTGTTCAACCAGAAAAAAGAAGGAAATCCTGCCATCTGCAACAACATGGATGGATCTAGAGGGTATTGTGTTGAGTGTAGTAAGTCAGATGGTAAAGACAAATGTCATATGATTTCACTTATAAGTGGAATCTAAAGAACAAAATAAACAAACAAAGCAGAAACAAACTCATAGATACAGAGAACATTTTGATGGTTGCCAGATGGGAGGGGGGTTGGGGTGGGAAAAAAAGGGAAAGAGATTAAGAATTACAAATTTGTTGTTACACAGTCATCATGGGGATGTATGGTATAGTGTAAGGAATATAGTCAATAATATTGTAATAACTATGTATGGTGTCAGAGGGGTACTCGATCTATTGGGGTGATAGATAAGAGGGGGATTAGGGAGTGGATTAAAAAGGTGAAGGGATTAAGGAATACAAATTTTGGTAGTTATAAAATAGTCATGGGGATGTAAAGTAAAGCATAGGGAATGTAATCAATGATATGGTAATAACTATGTATATTGCCAGGTTGATGCTAGTCAGAGGGATCACTTCTTCAATTATATAAATGTCTAACCACTATGCTGTACACCTGAAATCAACATAAAATAATATTGAATGTCAACTGTTATTGAAAAGCAGGGGGAAAGGTAAAGGGGAATAAGAGGTTCAAAGTTCCAGGTATAAAACAAGTAAGTCATGGGGATGTAATATACAGCAACAAATATTGAAATATAGTCAATAATATTGTGATAGTGTGGTACAGTGTGATATGGAAATATAGTCAATAATATTGTGATAGTGTGGTACAGTGTCAGATGGTTGCTAAATTTATCATAGTGACCACTTCTTTATCATAGGGAATATAATCAATAATATGGTAAGAACTATGTATAGTGCCAAGTGGGTACTCTTGCATTACTATGATGTACACCTGAAACTAATATAATATTATATATTAGCTATATTTTAATAAAAATATTTTTAAAAGTCTACTTTGGAATCATTTTAGACATTTTCCAATATTGTGTGTGTGTACACTCCAAAATATATTTAAATATGTGATGACTGGATACATATTAAGCAGTGAACATACAAAATACTTGAATTTTTTCACAAAGTGATGGAGAATGTATGCTATTTTTCAGAAGCTTATTAATTTGATTTATTCTTATCTCCATGGTTTGTGTGTGTCTGTGAATTTTAGTGTATCCTCACTATTCTCAAACTATAAAATTAGTGTTTTGAGAAGACTTGCTTTCATAAAATAAAATGTGAAGACATGAAATTTTATTTATTCCGTAAATGGATGTTTCTGTTAGGTCTCTCACTTTTAATCTTTCTCAGTATGGGTATAGTTCTGGTTGCTAACTTTCGTTTCAGCCCACTTACCACCAACACCAACATTGTGCACTCTTACACTTTCATATATTCCGAATTTGAACCAGGAGATCATGAATACCTTAGCGTAATGTCTTCCTCCTCTCCTTCAGTCATGCACCGCTTCCTTCTCACTACAAGAGCTAAATGTGAGAGGACAGGACCCAGCCATGTGTGAAGAGGTTTAGAAGACTTTGAAGTGATTGTTAATGCTCTGAAGTGGGAAAAAATTAAAACCCTGTGAAATAAAATAAATGCCATTCCACCTTTCAGGAATTTTTTCTCACCTCAAATGCTTGCTTTCAATATTTTCAAGTATTGATTCTTCTTAAATTCACTGCTCCCCACCCCAATAACCAATCACACTTTTAACCTTCTGGTTTTAAAAAAGAATTCTGTCAAAACCTCTTACTTTCCTTATAAAGTGTGCATCCTGAATTTGAAATTTTTCTGTTAAAATTCTACACTAATACTCCACAGAATTTCAATTTGGTTTATATGTCTCTTGTTTAATTAGAAAGAAAGACTCCAGTTTTCTAAATCTATATCTTATCCACGTATCTCTTTCACTGTATAGTCAAATGCATTTTGTTTCTTATCATTTTCTCCTCTCTTAGCTTCTATCACATTATGTTTTACTGATTTATGTCTTATCACTTCTTTATTTCAGATAAAACATCATCTTTAAAGCCTTCCACAAAGATAAACATACTCATATTTTCCACAAAAATCTCTTTCAACTTCTCCACAGAGAAAAATCTTTATTCTTTCCTTGTTGTAAAATTGGTTATTTGGGTAAATTTTGATGAGAAATGAAAAGTAATAGGTAAATTCTTATGAAACAAATCTGTATCTATGTATATAAACTGCATGCATAATTATAGAAATAAGTAAA
>NW_017732677.1:213327-214925 GCF_001890085.2 Hipposideros armiger | reverse complement strand
AAAAAAATCCTTAGTGGACTGGTCATTTGCTTTCAAATTTATGAGCTATCAGAGTCATAACACACTGCATATGATTTAAGACATGGAAAGAGAAAGACTGCAAAACTACACAATGTATTTTTATCTCAATAATCTTCATGCTTTGACTAAGGAAAAAATAAATATTATGTTGAAAAAGTAACTTGAGAGGAGAAAACACAAAAGAACACACTTGAGAAACCAGTGTCCTTAATAAAATAAGGAGTATTATTCTAGACGAACTGATAATTTTTTCTGGAACAGATAAAATTTGCATGCTAGTTAGAAGAGGCTCAAAAGTGTATGTTCATATTATTACAATGCATATATCTCATCTATATATTTTCTTTTCAAACTACTGATGACATGTAATTTGTACCAACTTATGTGTAGTAGTTTTATGTCTGTTATTACATATATAATTTATATATGTGTAATATAATATATGACCACTTAGCATCAAATTTAAAAGAATAAAAATATTTGAACTCAACCTAATGGATTAAACATTTCAGCATTTTCTAGTTTTAATTTTTTTCATGAGGAAAATAGTTTTAAATCATGAATTCTTTTGAATAAATGTTAGTGACATTATGCAATATTCCACTTTAGGCCTTTTAATTATAGAAAATTGCAAGAACTCCTTCCTGGCTCATTAAGAATCATGACTCTTTCACATCAGCTCTTTATGTATAGGCACAAATTGATTTTGGTTGGGCTACCCTTGAGAAATAGTCCCACTCCTAGTAGACTTCACTGCCATACCAAGTTCGTGTCAAACAAAAAATGGCCATTAGGTGTAAAATACTGGAGGCTGGTCAGGTTAATTTAGAGGTGAGCTGAGAGGCAGTTAACCACCAGCACAGCTCTTGTGCTCTAAATTTATCTATATTCTTAATAGTTATATGGTCAGTTGGAACAAAATTTTAAACAGATAATGAATGAAATATTTTTTTGACTATCTTATTCCATTAGTATTCATGAAATGGAAGAGGCTGTGAAAGTTGAAGACAAATGCTTTACATCTCAGTGTTAAACCACACTATGGTTTATAAAACAATGTAGTATATATTCAATTGAGGTTTTACATTTTACTTGTAAGGGTACAGTTTTTACAACACTTTCTAAATATACATTGTAGAAATTAAAGTAATAAAGCACACTAACACTATCTTTTAAATAATGAGCAGGTACAAGTAGATTAACATTAAGCATTGTTCACTTCAGAATGAGCCAGAAGAGGTATTCAGTTAATGTCAATGAATTAATCAAATGGTTACATGCAGATGCAGGAGTTTCTCAACTGGTATAATACAAAACATGTTACCAGAAAAACTAGTAAAATAGAAAATGTACTGTAAAATTTTTTGGACAACTGATATTTTCAGCCATTTTGAAAGCTATTGGTTAAAAAAATATGCGTTATTTACTGTTACAATTTTATTTTTGAAGAAATATTGAAGTTAGATGAAGTCTCTCTTTCTAATTAAACAAGAGACATATAAACCAAATTGAAATTCTGTGGAGTATTAGTGTAGAATTTTAACAGAAAAATTTCAAAATCAGGATGCACACTTTAT
>NW_017732677.1:181386-211307 GCF_001890085.2 Hipposideros armiger | reverse complement strand
TGAAATTTATTTTTCCATCCTTTTACTTTCAGACTGTGTGTGTCTTTTGATCTGAAGTGGTCTCTTGTAGGCAGCATATGTAAGGTCTTGTTTTCTTATTCATTTAGCAACTCTGTCTTTTGGTTGAAGCATTTAATCCATTTCCATTGCAAGTAATTGTTGATAGATATGTAGTTATTGCCATTTTATTATTCATATTTTTAAACTCCGTTAGCTATTTCTTCTCTAGGAAGCTCTTTATCTGTTTTTCCATTCTAAATTACAGTTTTGCTGGATAGAGTAATTGTGGCTGTAGGTCCTTGCTTTTCATCACTTTGAATATTTCATTCTTCTAGCCTTGAAAAATTTCTGTTGAGAAATCTGCTGACAGTCTTAAGGGAGCTCCCTTGTAGGTAACTAGTTGCTTTTCTCTTGCTGCTTTTAAGATTCTCTGTTTGTCTTTAATCTTAAGCATTTTATTTATGATGTGTCTTGGTGTGGGCCTCTTTGGGTTCATCTTGCTTGGGACGCTTTGTTCTTTTGTAGATGTTTTATGTGAAATAAAGACTGATAACACATAAATCAGTAAAACATGATATGATGGAAGCCAAGAGAGTAGAAAATTATATGAAGCAAAATGCATTTGACAATGCAGTGTATGAGATAAGTGGGTGAGATATGGATTTAGAACACTGCACTGAATTCAGCAATTTTTACGCTGAATTTCAAGAGGAGTAATACCTCTATTCTGGCAAGCTAGACACTTGACAGAAGGAGATTAAGGACAAATTTAAAAAGCTACGCGCGCACACACACACACACACACACACACACACACACACACACACACACCAGAAAACTTTTAATTGAAGAATGACTTACATACAGAGAACTGCAGATATCATAAGTGCCCATCTCAATGAGTTATCTATCCCAAAGTAAACACACATATGAATCAATTACCCAGTTAAAGAAGTGTATCATTGGTATAATCATGTAGAAAGACACTATTGTATTCCTTCGTAATCATTACCAGTCTTTCTCCCCAAAATTTAACCACTATCCTGACTTTTAATACCACTGATTAGTGTTGCCCAGTTTTGAACTTCATTTAGATAGAAATCGGCTATATATTATTGATGTTTGGCTTCTGTTTTTCAATATTATGTTTGTGAGATTCATCAATATTCTTGCAGGTGGCAGTAGATTGTTTATTTTTATACCTGTACCATTTCCCATTATATGAATGTTTCATATTTTTTTGTTCTATTATTGATGGATCTTTAGGTTGTTGAGCAGTATAAGCCTCCTCTGTTTCTCCTCAGGCCATCTGAGTTTGACTATAAACAGTTCCGGGCTTCATAAAGGCTCCTTAATTTGAGCTCCTAGAATTTGTCTCTGTTTTCTACCAGAGGCTTTCTCTGACACTGAGGGACCTTATGCGCTATGTGCAGGCACAGCCCTGACATGTGGGGACACTTATACTCCTGTGGCAACTCTCAGTCATGGAGAATAGAAACTAGTAGATAAAAGCCAGTTTATTGTCTTCCTGAAGAACCATTCTGAATTGTGTTACACATATATTTCAAAGCATCCCCAGAAGTTTGGACTCTTGTTGCTCACTGTTCTAAACTTTGTTTTCCTTTCTTCCTTCTTTCGTTTTAACCATTTTCTCATTTGTATTTTACAAGTAATCTACCTCATGCAAGTGTTTGTTGTGTGTCTGGTCTGAGGCAAGCATGGGAAAACAAGACTAAAGCAGTTAGCTCCAAACTTAAGTAGTCTTAGAAAGAGGACTTCAATATTTTATTCTGGAATTTTGATGATTAAAAGGTAACAAAAATCATATTGGTGGTAGAAGTCAAGTTGACAACATGCTGTCACATTACAATCACTAAGACTTTCACTTTTAGTAGATAGTGAAAGTGGAACAGCAAACACTTAAAATTTCTGGTATTTAAAGATGTAAGGCCAAAAGTGATAGCAAGGGTTGTAAATTTTGGCTAACTTTTGTTAACTTCTCTAGAAACCTTGAAGGACAAAAATGACACAACATTTTTCTCTCATATTGCTTTCTATATTTTTGTCTCTCTTTACTGCAATATGAATATTTCCTTCTAAAACATATTTCAGAAGAATAATTCTCCCATAAACTATGCCAAAAAAGCTAGTAAACATATTTTACATAGTTTAAGTTATTGTTTAGTTCTTAAGTTTCCATTTGATTTATCTTTATTTTTTTTAATTTACTTATTTATTTATTTATTTATTTATTTATTTATTTATTTATTTATTTAGCTGAGCCTTCCTGCTGTCTGTTGGCAGCTGAGCAGCAGTTCAGCTCGGGCTGGGCATCAAACTGCTGTTGCTCAGAGCTCACACTCTTGAGCGAGCTCTTAACCAGCTGAGCCACTCAGCCGGCCCCCATTTGATTTACCTTTACATTTGCTATTTTATTCCTGAAATTGTCCATCTACCTTGTATTTCCTGAAACCTGTTAATCACAATTTTTGAAAAATCAGTATCCCATAATTTGATTAGCTTTATTTCCTATGAGTCTGTTTCTAATTACTTTAATTTTCTTGATTTCAGTTTAAGTCCTTTTGTGTGTCTCATGATTTTTGACTGATTGTTAAATACAGTATATATAGAATTTCACACATTATTTACGTCATGGAATGATATTCTATTTTGTTATGAGGCTAGGCTAAGTGAAAATCATCTTAAACCAATCAGGGATTGAAATGATGGTAAGCTGGTTTACAGTTCTTGTGAGAAACGGTCCATTTCACAGTTACTTTAGAGCATTTCTCTTCTGGGTCCTTACTAAAAATGTAGCTTATGCCAGCTCCTTAACAGGTCCTGCTTTCATTCACTATTTTTTCCCCATCTGCATGAGAGTGAAGAAATATCTGCTCAAGGTCTCAGTCTCTGGACAGGGCTTTGAAATTTGGCACTGTTTTATAAGTGAGACATGGTGTCAAACACTACACTTAGCCTATATTATCGTTAGTCACCTCCTGCTCCAAGATATGATGTTAGGTTTCTGATACCATGAAAGAGATTTTTTTAAAAAATATTTTCCCATCTGTTCTATTTATTATCTTAAAAAGTATTAAGTTGAAACAAACTAGGTATCATTGCCAGAAACAAAACTCCCCACAAACGTTTTTCCCAGTATCTGCAATACTCATTTTTTAATACTTTAGGTCCTTTATTATGTCTCATGTAAAAGATTTTTATACATAAAGATATTTGTACATAAAAAATACTCCCCCTACTTTTATTGCAGAGTTTTAGAGACTGGTGATTACAGAAAATGTTACTCATATTCATAAATTGTCATATATTGGGCCCCCCAATTCTAGTTGCCATATTGAATAAAATATGAAGGGTTATTTTTCTTTCTTTCCTTTTTTTTTTTTGATGCTCTTCAACTAATCCTAAATTTGCATCTATCCCAATTTACCTATTTCTTTCTTGGTAATAAAAAAGATTTGTTTTCATTTTAATCATCATTTTTAATTTCCCTGATTTGCACAGTGGTATAACCAACCACCTGTTAATTATTTTATCAAATTAGAAAATTATTTTAGATGACTGTGGTATTTGCTAATAACTCCCTACCTTGATACCTATTTGACCAATGTAAATATTATTTTTCTTATTGGAAATATTCTTTTAATGGAAAGACTAGTGTACTGTAGACAGTAAATTTAAGGGTGATTGTTATGTTTCCTGAGAAGTAAAATTAAGATTCCAGCCCAGTGCCTGATATAATCACCTGAAGATTTACTACATATTAGGTTTTATTACTGATAAAATGGATGCATTTCTTAAATATTTGGAAAAATGTCAATGTAACAAAGTTAGTGATGATAATGTTCTAAGGTCATCAAACTTCTGTTAGCCTGCCAACAAATTAATGCATCTATTAGGATGATACAGTGAAATAACATTAAAATAAGGCTAAAAAATACCCTATAGAAGATAAGCTATTATATTAATTAAATGACTTTAAGAATAACTCAATAACTTTGATTTCATATCTGTTTCTTTGTCACAAAAAATATTTTTGAAACAAAGATTCTTTTAATACCAATTAAAGAAAATATTTTCACATCAATTTATTACACTTTAAATAGCAACTTAACCCTTTTTATGCCTTAAGGCATAAACTCTAAATTTTATACATATTCATGTCATTTGAAGTTAGATGTAGGTGACTTTTTTCTCTTAGAAGACCTACTTTACAGGTAGCAATTAATTACTAATTATTTATTTCATTATAGCAACTCCTTCAAAAATGAAAACAGGCTAAATTGTTTTGATAAAGTTTTAAATAAACTTTTTCAGTATAACTTACATTTAATAAAATGTAACCATTTTAAGTGTATAGCACAATCAATGTTGATAAATGTATTCACCTGTTTACTACAACTCCAATCGTGCTATACCATCACTCCAGGATGTTCACTTTGACCCTCTGTAATCAATCAACCCCTGCCTACCACTGATCTGCTTTATGCCATGATAAACTAGTTATGTATTCCTTTGAATTTTACAAAAAATTAAATCATATAATATGCACTCTTTTGTGTCTGCTTTCTTTGTTTTTCAGCTAAATGTTTTTGAGTTTTAAAATATGTTTTACACTAACTGGAAAAAATATCTGCATGTTCATAGCAGCATTATTTAAAATAGCCAAGAAATGGAAACCTAAGGGTTCATCAACGAATGAATAAAGAAGTTGTGGTATGTGTGCATGCACATACACACACACACACACACACAATGAAATATTATTCAGCCATAAAAAATGAGGAAATCTTACCATTTATAAAAACATGAATGTACAATGAAGGCATTATTCTAAGTGAAAGAAATCAGATAGAGAAAGACATACTCTCTGACCTCACTTTATGTGGAATCTAAAAAACAACAACAACAAACTCATAGTAAAAGAGATCATACTTGTGGTTACCAGAGGTGGGAGGTGGGGGTGGAGCCTGGAGAAAGGTGCTTAGAAGGTATGAACTTCCAGTTATAAGATCAAGTACTGGGATGGAATGCACAGCATGATGACTACAGCTGAGACTGCTGGATGATGCATAAGAAGCTTAGAGTAAATCCTGAGTTGTCATGAAAAGAAGTTTTTTCCTTTATTTTTTTTCTTTCTCTTCATGTTAGTGTATCTATATGAGAAGATGGATGTTAGCTGAACCTATTGTAATCATTTCATAATATGTGCAAATCAAACCGTCATGCCGTATGCCTGTCAATTACTTCTCAATAAAACTAGAAAATCTTTTAAATATTTATTTATAAATATTATTCTCAAAAAATTGTTAAATATAGTAATTATTAATGTATTTCTTTCTATACTCAAAATACAAATTATGATATTTATTTATCAGAAACCAGTTTTCCAAGAATAGATTGAAAGCAGTGATTAAACATGCTTTCTATTGTTCCAGAGGACACACTGGCACCAGTGGCAAGAAATTACAGGAAATAAGATGTTAGCTCAATTGACAAAAGTAGTATCTGTTAGTTGGAATTGTCTAGCCATTTAGTGAGGTTTATCTGCCATGGTGAACTTCCAATTACTGCAACTACAGATGTCATCTTCCCAGGAAGGAAAAACGTTTCCTTTTCAGGAAAACAACCAAACTGCTTTTGAACAACCAAAACTCCTCCACACTTTCAATGAATTTTAAATCTAGTGAGGAAAAAAAAAACAACCCAAAAAACAGAAGCACAAGCTGAATTTCAATTCAGAAAGTATATGAAGGAAAGTAAAGAGGGAGCATGGGGAATTTCCCAAAAGAAGATTCCTTTCTGATATAGAAATAGGGCCTTGAGATTATTATGCTAAGCAAAATAAGACAGAAAAAGTCGAGAACCATATGATTTCACTCATATGTAGGATATAAAACTGAAAACAACAAAGGAAAAAAGACAAACAAAGAAACAAAAACTCATAGACACAAACAACAGTTTAGTGATCACCAGAGGGCAAGGGGGGACGGGGGTGGTAGAGGAGGACAAAGGGGTTCAAATATATGGTGATGGAAGGAGAACTGACTCTGGATGTGAACACACTGTGTGATATATAGATGATGTATTACAGAACTGAACAATTGAGACCTATGTAATTTTACTAACCAGTCACCCCAATAAATTTTAATTTAAAAAAAAGAAAAGAAACAAAATAGAGCCTTGACATATCAGCAGGATTTCATCAAATAGAGAATAAAGCTGAAGAAGTGATTTTAGACAGAGGACACAACATGAACAGAAACAAAAGGGCAAACAGTTCAGGATGTTAAAATATTCCAGTTTGGGGAATGTGCAAGGAAGTAATTAAAACTTTAGCTAAAATATAAGTAGATCGAAGGCAGACCATGGAAGTTTTCAGGTGCTTAGTGAATATGTTTCTTTAAGCATTAGGGAGATATTGAAGGGTGGAGTTTTTGGATGAGATGTTTTCTGTTATCCAAGAACATTGATCAGTTCCCACTATATAATGTTATGTAGATTTAGAGATAGGTGGAATTCTGGTTTATATCTTATTTTGGTGGAAAACTTCTAGTGGCTTCTTGTTATGAAATACACTGGCCCATAGACTGCTATAACTCTGTGTATGAATGAATGCATACATGTGTGTATGTGTTATGTATATATTAGGACATTGTATTAATTTTTATATCTTGAAAATTGTATAGCATTTATGGAGGTTGAACAATATTAAACACCTGTTAGATAACTGAAAATTATCACATGATATTTTTCTTTGGGTTTAGTAATAGGATGGATTATATTAATGTGTTTACTTATATTGAGCCACATTTGCTTTCCTGGAATAAATTCCATTTAGTTTTAGTAAGCTATTTGTTTTTTTAGTAAACTCTTGGTCTGTTTGTAAATATTTTATATGTGATTTCACATCAATATGCATAAGTGAGTTTGCTTGTAGTTTTCTTTTATGGTACAATTTATTCATGTTTTAGGATCAATATGTACTAGTATCATAAAACAAATGTGGAAGTTTTCATTTCATTTCTATGCTCTGGAATAGTTTAAGTAGCTTTATGACTATCTTCTTAAAATACTCCTGTGAAATTATCTGAGCCTGCTGCTTTCTGTTGGGAATGCTTTTTTCTAAAACTTGAATTCTACTACAGTATTATGTTCATTTTGATTTTGTATTTATTAAGTAGTCTTTTTTTAGTATGGTATTTAGTTGCTTTAGATTTTTTTCTCTACAGAGGTAAATTTTGGAGAGTTTAATCTTTCTTTAAAATGCACTTTTTGGCTAGAATTGTAAAGGGTAAACTTACATTATCATTCCTTGTTTATTATTCACCATTGCCGTTTTCAATTACTGTATTTGTAGTTCTTCTGTTGCTTTATTTTTTCTTTTGGTTGAATTTCTTAGTGATTATTTAGTTTGCAGATTTTTTTACAAGTTATTTTTTAGATTTATTTAGGTGTATTAGATAAATTACAGGTTGCCCAAATTTGAATACCAGAAAAAACATATTTTCAGAAATACTCTGTGTTTATTCTGGAACTGAGAAAATGAGAAAATATATTGTGGATTATGAGAGCCAGGATTTCACCACTGGAGGAGGGAGTTATAAATGTGGAAAAGGGGAAGGCTAGAATAAACCTTGTCATGTTTGATTGCAATTAGATATATAATTATGAATTTATTAGTTTAATATAAATATATAGCAGAAATATATTTATTTACATGTGTTTAAATATATACATAAAATCACATACATGTGTATATTTATGTATTAATTAATATATATGGAAATGTACACATATATACACACATACATACATATATTTGATTATGAATATACATGTACAGTATGTCCCCGACTTATGAACGAGTTCCATTCCAGGAGAATGTTCATAAGTCAGATTCGTTTGTAAGTGTGATAAAGTGAGCCTTATGCACCTTTGACACAAATATACAATGTAAAGCCAATGGTTGAACGATTCATGTTATAAGATCGAGCGGTATCTACCATCTTTTCACCTTGTCCAATCTCAATTACTTTCACTTTTGTTTCCATGGTTATTGATTTGCGCTTCCTAGCAGTCCCCTCCACATCACCACTGCTTTTTTTCTTGCTTCCAGACATCCTAAGCTCTGATTGAGCACTGTACTACTGTACACTATCACACTGTACAGTAAGCACACAGCAGCACAACTGTGACAATGTCCCACAGACACGTGAGCTACCTCCACGATTTGTTCGCATCTACGAATGTTCCTAATACGAGGTCTGTTGTATCTGTGAAAGTTCGCAACTCGAATATTCGTAAGTCGGGGACTTACTGTATATATGGATATGAGAATAAAAAGTATCTGGAAATTATGTTTCAAATGTTCTACATGTGAAAACATTTTAAATGAAAAAGCTTAAAAATATGCTCTTTCAACTGACATCTTAAAACCTTCCCCACATTCTTTTCAAAAATCATTTTGATACAGTAACTTAAGTTAAATTAAAACATAAATTCTGGGGTGGCTGGTTAGCTCAGGTGGTTAGAGCACGGTGCTCATAACACCAAGGTTGTTGGTTAGATCCCCACATGGGCCACTGAGTTGCACTCAGTGGAGCTGATGGGTCCTGAAAAAACACCCTCCACAAAAACAAACAAACAAAAAACCCATAAATTTCCCTTTGTCTTTCTTTATACTACTTTGTCTCTTTAGGTATGTTGTGTGACAAAGCATTCCCAGTATTTTCTCATAGTTTTTTTGTTTTTCTTTACAACTGAACACAATTTATGAATTTATGCAAAACAAGTGATTGAAGCTAGAAAAATTACCAGTTTTGACAAAATAATTTTCATCTATTTATCAATTGAATTACGATTAGCATCTCCAGCCACATTTTGCTATACAATTTACTCATTAAAGATGATCCATGTCATAGTGTGACCTTAAAGTGAAGTATACTTGATGTCATTCATAGAAGATAATGACTTTAGAGCTCTAATCTTTTCAAATCAGTTAATTACTACAAAAGTGACAAGACTACAGTTGCATCCTGAATACTACATTTGTCTTTCCAATACAGAGCTTTACACTTCATAAATATTTACAATCTTAGTTGTTTGTCACTAATAATGATAGCACTATTCTTACAGATTTATTTATTCAAAATGTCAATAATTGCTTAACTCTGTACACAGAATTGTGCAATATTTTCTGCATTTATAGAAGTTTATTATAGATACTGGGCATACGTGCGATGGTGTGTTGGAGCTGGCTCATACTGGCTTTCAAGAGCTGACTGGGTAAACCTCTTCCCACCTACATGTTCAGTGACATCATACTGCTGGCATGAAATCATCATAGTGGGCATATTTTACAATGTGAGAACTGGTAAATGGTGTCAATCAGCCTCTCTTCTCTTTTGTTTCCTCCAGGGAGCTGTTTACTAGATATTTACTAGCACTCTACTGCTTTAATATCCCGTGGGAATATGAGTCTTTCTACATTGATAAAACTAAGTGGGAACTTAGAAGTTTAAGGTCTCCTTTTCCCTCATGCAGTTTCAGCCACACTATTCTTGTTACTTTCCTAAGGAAAGTAGGCTTTAAAAGCAGGGCTTTTGCATTTTCTGTTTCCTGTGTTTAGAATCCTCATTGCCTAGACAGCTGCATAGCTTTTCCTTTATTCCTTTTAGTTATGCTTAAAAAGCAATTAATCAGTGGAGCTTTTCCTTATCACACTATATGAAATAATTTCCCTGTGTACACGTCTAGTAATCCTCTTCCCAAATAACATATAGATGTGTTTCACTCAGTAGCATGCATCATTATCTAAAGTACTCCTAGTTGACTCGTCATGTGATTCCTGCCCATTTACCACCGAGAGGATGCAATCTGCACGACAGCCGCTGCCTCACCAATTTTGCTCAAATTTCTATCTACAAGGTTTAAAAAGTGGCACATAATTGACTCTCAAAATATATGTTGAATAAATAACCGTAATGAAAATACAACTGTAAGTAGCATCTTTAAAATATAAAATGATTATTTTTTATAAAAATTGTTTAAAAATATGTTGTTAAAAATTGGTGCTTTAATAAAATATATAATTTGTTTTATACCTCTTTCTTATTAATCAATTTCAACATGTAAATATCTTTAAACGCTCCTTTAGTATGGTTTTTTATTCATATTGCTAGATGTTTATTATATAAATAGATATTATAAATGTCATGTTGAAGAACTGCTTCTTCATAAAACAATTTTGTTTTATGCATAAACATGTTTTAATATGTAAAAACATGTTTATGTGTAAAACAGTGTTCACATTTCCCAATATATGCTTATTAATATTAATAAATATATAAAATTTTTGCTAATGTTAGTTTTATTTTTTATTTTTATTTTTTATTGTTAGTTTCAGGTATACAGAACAATGCAATAGTTATTCTTTTCACCCTTCACACAGAAACAACCTTCCTCCCCCATCTACTGCCCTTCCACTCTTGATATCATACTTATCTATTACAATTCCATTGACTCCATTCCCACACTCTACATCCTGTGACTATATATGTATATATAATTATAGTTGACATACAATATTATTCAACATCAGCTTCAGAAATACAGTGCGGTGGTCAGGCCTCTACACCGACTATGAGGTGGTCTCCCTAACAAGACATGAGACCATCCGTCCCCCTAAGAAATATTTACAGCATTATTGGTTATGTTCCCCAGACTGTCTTTTCTTTCCCTGAGGCGATATTGTGGTTACCAGTTTGTATTGTCTCATCCCTTCCCCTTTTCCTTCATCCCCACCCGCTCCCAAAGCAAGCCTCAGTTTTTCCTCTGTGTCTCTGAGACTATTTCTGTTTACATTTCTCATTTATTCAGTTTTTTAAGAATCCATGTATAAGTGAGAGCATATGGTGTTTGTCTTTCTCTTACTGACTTATTTCACTTAGCATAATGTTCTCCAGTTCCATCCATATTGTTGCAAATGGTATTATTTCCATTTTCTTTATAGCTGAGTAATACTCCATTGTGTAAACGTACCATGGTTTCTTAATCCGGTCATCTACCGATGGGCATTTCTGTTGTTTCCAAGTCTTAGCTATTGTGAATAGCGCCACAATGAACATAGAGGTGCATATATTTTTTCGAATTCATGTCTTGGGTTTTTCTGGATAAATCCCTAAGAGTGGAATTGCTGTGCCATAAGGTAGTTCCATTTCCAGTTTTTTGAGATACCTCCATACTGATTTCCATAGTGGCTGCACCAGTCTGCAGTCCCATCAACAGTGCACCAGGGTTCCCTTTTTCCCACAACCTCACCAGCATTTGTTGTTTATTGATTTATGGCTAATGTTATTAATGGAATTATATAACACACTTTAGTATAGTATGTGATTAATTTTCATTAATTCTTTCAACAAAACCTTGTTGTTTTTATGCTTTAAACATAATTTATCTGTGCTATGAACTTGATATTTTTTATTAATAGCAAGGTTTACAGAATTTAAATTGTATAAGCTTATTGTTTCATAACTTACACATTAATGCACAGACCATTTCAAGTGTATAAAGTGATTTGATAATTATTGTCTCACCTTATCCCTACAAGGGGGCTTGTTGTCCCAAATTTATAGGTGATGACAATGAACAGCTTTTTGGCATATAAATCCATTTTTCTTGTCAGACTGTGAGTTCCAAATTCGAATTGATTTTTGTGTTCCCAGAAAATAGCATCAAAGCTGTTAGATAATAAGTGACAGTCATTATGAATGAATGCATGAAATAAATGAGTGAATAAATTCTCAGGATATTTGCTTATATCCCAGAAAGTAACTTGTATAAGGTACAATGTCTGAACTTAAATCAAGGACTTCTGGTGTCAAGCCTACTGTTCTTTCTTCAAAGATAAATGGAATCAAAGAAGCACTTTGATTTCTTGTTTAATTAAACAATTTTCATGAAGACTATTTTTTTAGAGCAGTTTTTGATTCATGGCAGAACTGAAGGGAAAGTACAATGATTTACCATATAACCCTCCTCTTGCCCCCATGCATGCCTAGCTCCCCAATTATTAACATCCCCACTGGGGTGGTACATTTGTTACAGTTAAACCTACATTGACACACCATAATCACCCCAATTCATAGTTTACATTACTGTTGGCTCTTGGTGTTGTATATTTTCTGGGACTGGGCAAAAGTATGATGGCATGTTTCCATCACTGTAATATCATACAGAGTACTTTCATTGCCCGAAGACTCACATGTGTTCATCCCTGCCCCCTCGTGCCCCCAACCCCTGGCAGCGCTGATCTTTCTAATGTCTATACAGTTTTGTTTTTTCCATACTGTCATATAGTCAGGATCATTCAGTAGACAGTCTTTTTATATTGGTTTCTTTCACTTAGTTACATGCATTAAGTTTCCTCATGTCATTTCTTGGCTTGATAGCGCTTTTCTTTTTAATGCTGAATAATATTCCAATATCTGAATGTGCCACAGTTTACCCATTTCTACCAAAGGACATCTTGGTTGCTTCCAAGTTTGGCCAATCAGAACAAAGTTTCTATAAACATCTGAGTGCAGGCTTTTGTGGGAACATAAATTTTCAACTCCACTAGGTAAACACCAAGGAATGTTGACTGCTAGATTGTATGGTAAGAGTACATAGAGTTTTGTAAGTAACCACTAACTGTGTTCCTAAGTGGCTATATTATTTTGCATTCTCACCAGCAATGAATGAAAGTTACTGTTGCTCCACATCCTTGACAACATTTGCAAAATATTGTCAGTGTCCAGAATCTAAGCCATTTTAGTAGGTGTATAGTGGCATCTCATTGTCAATTTGAATATTGTTGATGAGATATGATGTGGAGCATTTCTTCATATGCTTATTTGCCAACTATATAGCTTCTTCAGTGAGGTGTCTGTTAAAGTCTTTGACCCATTTTTTCAATTGGCTTGCTTTCTTATTGTTGAACTTTCTGATTTCACTGATATGTGATATCTAAAATTGAAAACAACAAAGGAAGAAGACAAATGAAGAAACAAAAACTCATAGGCACAGACAATGGTTTAGTGGTTACCAGAGGGTAAGAGGGAATGGGGGTGGTAGATGATGGTAAAGGGGGTCAAATATATGGTGACAGAAGGAAAACTGACTCGGGGTGTTGAACACATCATGTGATATATAGATGATGTATTACAGAATTGTACACCTGAAACCTATGTAACTTTACTAACAATTGTCACGCCAATAAACTTTAATTTTAAAAAAAGAGCTCTTTATATATTTTGGATAATTGTCCTTTATCAGATGTGTCTTTGAAAATATTTTCTCCCAGTCTGTGGTATGTCTTCCCATTTTCTTTAGATTGTCTTCCCAGAGCAGGATTTTTTAATTTTAATGAAGTTCAGTTTACCATTATCTTGTTCGTAGATCATGCGTTTGGTTGGTGTTTTATCTAAGAGGCACTTTTATACCCAAGGTCATCTAGGTTTTCCCCTATGTTATCTTGTAGAAGTTTTACAGTGTTACATTGACATTTAGGTCATGATCCATCTTGAGTTAATTCTTGTGGAAGGTGTAAGGTCTATATCTATATTCTTTTTTTTTTTGCATGTTGATTGTTGATGTCTATTGGTTCCAGCACCATTTGTTGAAATGACTATCTTTGGGCCATGGTATTGCCTTTGGTCTTTTGTGAAAGATATGTTGACTATATTTGGGTCTATTTGAGGCTGTCTATTCCATTCCATTGATCTATTTGTCTGTTCTTTCTCCAATACCATACTGTCTTGATTACTTTATGTTTATATGAAGACTTAAAGTCAGGTAGTCAGTCTGCCAACTTTGTTCTTCTCCATCCAAATTGTGTTGGCTTTTCAGGTTTTTTTTTTCTTTCTATATAAACTTTAGAATCAGTTTCTTACTGTTCATAAAATAATTTGCTGGGATTTTGATTGGTATTACATTGCATCTTTAGATTAAGTTGGAAAGAATTGACATCTTGACAATATTAGCACCTTAATTTACCCCTGAAAACAGAAAAGTTCCTTGTGACAATCATTTGCACCAAGAAAATATACATGGTGATGATTTTAACATTCATCGGATAAATTATTAACATCTCAAGTATAGAGCATTGGGAATTTAGCAAGATATAAACATAATATTTGTTTAAAAACTTATTAACCAATGAATTTCATAAGCAGATTATGACCTTTCTTTTTTATTAATTTTTTCTTTTTTTAATGTTATTAAATTTATTGAGGTGACCTTGGTTAATAGAATTATATAGGCTTCAAGTGTACAATTCTGTAATATATCATATGTATATTGCATTGTGTGTTAGGTAGAAAAAAAGTAAAGGGGGTCAAATATATGGTGATGGAAGGAGATTTGACTTCTCTTTTCATAAACCATCTTTCACAGTTAAAAACGTCTCTTCAGAATGGCCATTGTGGTAATAAAATATTGAAATAAAAATTATACTGCTTGTGGTTTTCAACTTTTTTCTCCTTTCACATGACTGCAGGTTTACCACAAAAATAACGTAGCTTACATATGCCCTAGCAGGCAGTGGATGGCAAGTTTCAGAATAATACTCTATATTTTAAAATACAATAAATATAGATTTATCATATTTAGTGTACTAAACACTGGAAAATCCAAATAAGCGATTAAGATACTCCTATCTAAATTATATAACTAAAGGAACTTCAGAGACAAATACAAACTGTGAGTAAGAAAGAATACATCCTGTGATTGAATCATGACACTGGCTAATATAAACAACATTTGGATATAAATTGAAAACATTGGGCCATCATTGCTTATTATCATATCCATTTAGAGTTGGGATGTTTTTAGTTATAACAGAGTCTGATTCTGAGCAGACTTTGCTCACAATAAGTTAATAACATGCTTACGAGTGTTTTAATTAGCTTTCGGTGTAGCTGATTTACAGTAATCATGGTAACAGTGACAGCATGCAGAGTGGTGAACGTGTATATAGGTTCTGTCAGAGGCAAGAATTTATTTTATTCCCAGATCTGCCACTTGTTGTGTGAACTTGAGCAAGAAATCTGACACTTTGAGCTTCATTTTCTTCATCTGTAATGTTACAATTTTGCACAGTTCTCTTTCTGAAGACTGTTTTGAGAGATAGTGTCATACAGTGTGACTGAGTAGCATACTCTTTGACCTCTTATCAGGAACTTAATAAATGTGGGTCCAGATTCTACCTTTTTTAATGCATTGACAACCCCCAGGATTCAAATTTCCAGTTGATTGATTTTAGTTCTAGTTTAAAAATATATTATTACAACAGGCAGAATAGTTCAATGTTACTTGTTATGAGTCTTAAGCAACCCTCCTGAACTGCAGGAGACACAAAGAGGCAGCCACAAGACGCATGTGTCTATTTAATAATTTAGACTAAAATAAATGAAACCATTTTAGAGAAAATGTTTAAGACACAAATATCTGGGTTGTTTGTTTGTTTGTTTGTTTGTTTTTTATCAGAGAAGGCATTGCTAATTTGCTTTGGAAAAGCAATATTTTATTGGGCATGCTATTTTTCCCAGCACAGGTAGCCCCTTCCTTCACAAAGCCACAGAATGAGAGTGTTGGTTTAATGCTCTGGCAAAAACTGGCAGTTCTTCTGAGTTCAGCTCACGCATCTTAATGCAACATCAGGTTTCCTGTAGACAACCACATTTCAGGCCCTTTGACAAAACCCATATAAAAAAAGATGTGATGTTCAAGAAACGAAGGTGGATTGAATAATTTAACAGCTACATATAGGCCTATGAAATATTAAAGGAACAATAGCGTACAATGGGGAGGTTTTCTAGCTTGACATCAGTCTCCTCCTTGCACAGTTGACTGTTTGGCTATCGTGATAGTTAATGCACTATAATGGTGAGGCAATAATTACAATGGAGTTAATAAGTACTTTAATAAAAGCTAAACCAGCTTACTGGCATTCAGGCATTTAAAAATAAAAGACCTCTGATAACATAAGCTTCCTTTGGACTACTGAGCTGATATTAAAAACCATTTGAAGAATATCCTACCCCTGCTACTTTTAAATAAATTTGTTATATACAAGAACTGTCCAGCAAGCTATGCATGTCCTTCAAAATTATGATAGGCTTTAATGATGCCTTTGTAAAGCAAAAGGCAAGGCAAGTGCAGTCTCTGGAGTTGTGCTGACGTGATTTGAAGAATGAGTGCTTATCATTTCACATGGTGCAACCCCATATTCAATTCCACTTTACAATCAGGAGCATCTCCATTAGAGACTCAGGTTGTATTGCTGATAGCCAAAAAGGCAGAGTGACCCAAACAGGGACCCTCGTTTTTCTTAATTGTGGATCATTGACTACGAAATCTATAATATTCTTAAAATTCTCTATTTTTTTCTAACATCTGTTTGCCTTTAATTTTCTTCACTACTTTTGGCATGACAATGTGCTTATAAAATACTGTAATTAGATAAAGGGGTAGTTTACCCACTTTAAGTGAAGTAAATGTTTGAAATGTCTTACTTAAAATAGAGTACCATGTTATTTTTCTGCTACTTCTAAGAGGTCTCTGTTTTGTTTTGCATTTTCTAATACTGTTCACTGAGTGTTTCTGCTTTGAAGAGGCACTTAAGAGTGAAAGAAAATGGAAAATCAGGGGCTCGTTTCTCAAAGGGATACATTCCTGCGAAAGCTATGATTCTGATCTCATTGTTAGATAAATACTTTAAATCAGTTAAACAGTGATGTTGAGTTCCCATAGAATACTCTGGGTGTATTTTATACTCTTTCAACTTTCCCAAACTAAAACTTTATGTTATTATTATTATTATTATTATTATTATTATTATTATTATTATTGATACTTCTTATGGTTTTTAAAAATATTGTTTATATTATTATTAATACTTCTAGTGGTTTTCTCTTCACTTTTAAACAATGTACCTAAAGTGCTATGATTTAAGAATTTTAAATTAACTAATTGACCCTCTAAAAATAGATGAGAACATTTATTTCAATACTCCAACAATATTCTACACATCTTATTACATTCCTAACTTATTTTTAATTATGTAACCAGATTAAAGACATAATTAAAATTGCCTAGCCTTTCACTGTTTTGTCAACAATTAAAACAACAACTACAACAAGGCCCAGTATCTGGAAAATAATTTCAAAATTAATGAAATTCTTTTACTTTTCAAACATCATGAAGTAAACATAATTGCACAGGCTATAGCAATTCTTCTAAGAATTTCCCTTTACTCACCATTAATTTTTATCAGACTCTACACCTATCTTAGCTCTTCTCTTTACCAACTCCCTTGTAATGTCCTCTTTTATCCACACATAGTATTATTATTTTATTTTATTTTTAAAAGCCAATTTCTCCCCAAGGTTAAACCCACATAACTATTTTTCAGTCTCCCATTAAATTCTAAATCTCTATTTTTTTTTCCTGTTTTACTTTTGAAATTCATCACTGCTGTCTATCAGTGAACTGCTAGCCCCACAGAAGACAAGGTAAGGAAATAAATATTTTGTAAAAAGAAAAAAAAGAAAATTTAAAATATCCATTCAATGATGATCACAAACACATTATTTCTACTATTACACACATACATATATGTAAGTTGTAATTTTGCTTACATTTTGTTCAGTGATTGAATATCCATGGTTAACTTTTGGTCCATATTTTATATTCACTTTTATCTCTTTTTCCAGGAAATGTTTCTTTCATAACTTAGTTGACTAAAGTTCAACTTCAAGAGCAATTTAACTGAAAACAACAAAAGAACAAGAAAAACAAATGAAGAAACAAAACTCATAGACACAAACAAGAGTTTAGTGGTTACCAGAAGATAAGGGAGGAGGAGGGTGGTAGATGAGGGTAAAGGGATCAAATATATGGTGATGGAAGGAGAACTGACTCTGGGTTGTGAACACACAATGTGATATATAGATGATGTATTACACACTTGTACACCTGAAACCTATGTAACTTTGCTAACAATTGTCACCCCAATAAACTTTAATTAAAACCAAAAATAAATAAAAATAAAATAATAAAAAAGAGCAATTTCCTCAAGAAGTGTACCTGAATGTGCTAGTCCTATACTTGTACATATTGGAACACATAATATATGTGGTCTTAATAACAAAATGGCAGCTCAGCTAGTTATAACACTTTTGGGTCAAAATTTATTTACTCTGTTTCTTCTTACATGGCTTTTTGGAACCAGCTTACACACAATAAGTTTTCTATGGGAACGGTGAAACCCACAAGAGGTTAAGAATAGTTACCCTGCTTGTGAAAAAAAAATGTGAGGGCTTTCATTACTATATAAGTGTTACATTAACTTCCAAAATAAAAAATCAATCTTTTGAATAGGTTCTGAAGTTAATCATTTTTTTCAAAGTTTTTTTTTTAAACCATGTACTTTAAATCTGTAGATTCAGATCTTTTATTCAAAGGGAGAAGCTATTTTCTGTTGTATTTTGATGTAGGAACTTCAATTTTTTTTCTATTCTCTCGGTATACCATGGATTCTTCATGTCTTCTATGTGTATTTTTTTTAATCCAAAAGCCTTTTTCTTTTATTTAATTTGGCTTTATTTTCCTTGAGCCTCTCCTTTCTGCTTTTTATGTTTCAGGATGTGTTCCTTTGTTGTTTTCAGTTTTATACGTCTTCTCTTAAGAACAGAAATTACACTTTTAGTCTTATCCTCAATGTAAATTATCAATGTTCTAATCATCATTAATGGCTCAATGTATTATTAATTGTGGTCAATTATTATCACTGTATTATATCCATTAATGTAATAGCATTTGCTAAAGTCAGGGCTGTCCAAATATGTACTGCACTGTACAGTGTAAGAGGTTTCGTACAATGGTCATTATCACAATGACAGGGAGTCTGGAGGGGATTCAGGAATCAAGTAGGTAATATGTCTTCCTATCATGAGAGGATATGGATTCCATTTATAGTCATATTAAATATAATCTCTCCCTGGGGAAAGTGAGATTCATGGAAGTTAAGTGACTTGTTTAAGATTCTTAAGATTGATTGAGATCATGAGCCAAATGAAGCGTTGGGGGCATGGCACAAATAAAATTAAGGTCAGAGAGCCATGAGATGGACGATTCCTAAGTAACTTTAAAAATGTAATTAAACTATGAATTGAAAATACTGACACATTAACTGCATAAAAGTTATAAAATATGAACATACTAATAAGCACTTCACTTTGCTCAAAGTATTGCTTTAAAAGGATTAAAGCAGGATCATATGTGATTTTTGGTGGGAGAGCAACAATTTAGGAAGAGCAAGAATATAGTATGAAATCAGAGAGGCTCCCAAGGACACCATTCTTTTTTGATACATTTTGAAAATTTTACACTATTCCACAGGCATTCATTTTATGTATTTCAGAGCTCTTGTTATAGTCAATTGTTACTAAAGGCTCATTTATCACCAGTTACATTTTCATCTAGTTCTTTCACTGATCTCTGGAAAGTCTAGTTGTTAAACTGACCTGTTCTGACTGATCTTGGCCAGCAGGAACTGGCAACTCAAACATATTAAACTTCTCTTCCATTTCAAAATACCATTTCAAATATGTGTTTTAACCTAAAAGATAAATTTGTCTTTAAAAAAATTTCCTGCTCCTCATCCTCAAGTCAATAGTGATTTTCCTTTAACATAACTACGTTTTCACTACATATTTAGTTCATGCCCATATCTCTTCATACTTTTTTACTCATTCTTTATAAATCCAGCCCTTGTTTGTTTCAGCCATCCATTTGGGTGATGTTTCAGAGCTTTGTGTCTAAGCTGTAAGGTAGGAAATAAATTTTAAGCTCTGTAAATGATTAATGGGTTAAGGGGTAGAATGATGAATATTATCATGTGAAACTTTCAGGGAGAGCCAGTTTTGCACAGTTAAGGACAAGCAGCTGTAATTGTTCCCTCACACCTTCTTCCCTTTAACCTTATGAAAGTCATTTTGTAATATTTCAAAACCTTTAATAAAAAAAACAACCTTTATTTTGTTTAAGGGAAAATTTAAGTTACATTACTAGGTTATAAAAGTCAATGATCAACCTGCTTTTTTTAATGTAATTTATAATTGTGCATGCATTCATAATGTATTGCAATTGATCATATAGATGCAAGATTTTATGCCAATTGTACAATTTATTCCTTGAGTCTTTAATGGGAAGGGGAGAATAATTGTTGAGAGTAGAATAAGCTGCCAATTATTTCTTCATGACATTTCTAGAAGGCATCAATCATTTTCCATTTTTAAGCTGCCAACTTCATTACATTTTCTTTACCCTCCTGTAGAAAATAGTGCAGAAGCCCAAGTGTTATGTTTGCAGTTTATCCTGTTTCTAACATACCATTTTCATTATCACCACTGGTATCATTCTCACTATAACATCATGACAGTTTTATTCTTCACTGTGCCTGGAGCCTTCACACCCTTTAAGTGGCCTTCACTGACTATCTAATCAGAGACAATGCCATCTTTTGCACTCCTATGCTCAGTCATTTTCATATGACCTCTGCTATATACTGGGCTGAGTAGTAGTACTTCAGTTGGAGTACTTTAGTGAAGGTTATGATCACTTTTAAGTGATGACATGAAAAATTAGATGATGATACTAATGTAGAGGGGGAACATCATGAATGATAATACAATCATCAAAGACTCCCTAAACCATTATAAATATCTGTCAACATTCATTACTATATAATACACATACATAGGTGGCTCAGCACTGGTTGTTTCTCAAGCCTTTCTGATTGTCTGAACCACCATCTTTATTCTTACTGGCTCCCAGTAGTTCCGGATGTGGCAAGACCCTTCAGCATTCCAAGGTAGAAGAACTCAGTGAACACCTTGCTTGACACAGGCCGATTAGAAGCTGGCCCCTCACAGAACATCTAGTAAAGCATATAGTTAAACCCCTTCCACAGAGAAACTGGGAGATGGTAGATTTTGCCTTTTCCCTTTGTGCTGAGTTCTGGTGTGAAGATGTGGGAGGCTTGCAAATAGAAGTGCTCCTCATCCCTTTAAAATTGCTATTTCATTTGTTGTAGTCCAGTGAGACTTGTGAATGCAAGATCCACTACCAGAGACTTGTGAATGCAAGTACCAGAGCTAGGTGTTTTGCTGACTGGCCCTTGGATGGTAACTATAAAAGTTGGGGAACTCGGATATGTGGACAAGCTCCTTCCAGGGACATAATGCATCTTGGTTTTATTCTTGGAGTGAGCCAGAGAGAGGAGGAGGAAGTGTTCACTGGCTCATTTGGGCTCCAGGGAAAATTTCAGTAAGTCCCAAATGCATGCTAATTACAAGCTATATCCTCCTGTAGCAGCCTGTAAAGTGTGCCATCAAACCCCTTCCAGTGAAAAACTGGTAGATGGGTATTTTTGTCTGCTCCCTCTGCATTGAGCCTGGGGGGACAGCTGCTGTGAGTGCTCTCATGCCCATTAACAGCTGTTTTTTGTTTGATATAGTCCTATGGCATCCACGGATGTAAGGTCCATTGGCTATCAGTTAGGTGATTCAGGGACTTATACCTTGGGTGGCAGCTATAAAAGTTGGGGCGTTATGTGTTTGGACAAGGTACTTCCAGGGAGATGCTAGCAATTGGTTTTATTGTTGGAATGAGCCCAAGGGGGAAAAGCAGGTAAAATGGCCACCAGATCTTTTAGACTCTGCAGAAAAGGGAAGCCAAACATTTCTCCCCCCAATTATCACTGTATCAGCAGATAGACAAATCTAGCCAAGATTTTTTAAATGCAATCAAGCGCACATGATATTTCAATTGTTCAGAGATTAGTATTGTGCCATTTTGTACCTAAATGTTATAGGCAGCTAGATTAAGAAAATGAAATCTGTATAAAAGATGGTTATAGGCTCTGGATTAATAGAATATCTGGTTGTGGTTTGGGAAACACCCGCGTGTGACATTTGAGCCCTCTGTGATATATATAGAAGCCACAATCCGTTAACGCAGATTCCATTTTAATGCCTGATAATATGGCCCTGAGTATAGGGCAGTATTGCTATATTTAGTTGTTAATCTATTTTAATCTACCAAATTTGAATATTCATTAAAACATGTCAACAAGATAAAATGCAAATAGATAAGAAGACAATTAGAAAGGGTGCTAATAAATGGATGACACTGGTAAAATAACAGCATAAAATGTATTAAATGAAACTTAGATCCAATTAAAATCTTTCTAAGAGTTTCAACTTTATTTCTCATGGTATTTCTATGTTCAGAATATGCAAGCATGCTTTTTTAGGTCTCCATTTCCTTTTTATATTCTGTCTTAATATCTACAGTACATGATGCCTTTAGGAAGAATTTTTTACCATTATGGGCTATCATTATGCAGAAAACACTCAGGTTTATGTCTCTCTATTTGATAATTTAGCTTTGGCAGCAGATGATCTGATTCTGAGTCTGTCTACAGTGAATAATTGAATGTCAGAAATGTTTTAAATTAAATTCTGACAGAGATGAAATGCTTTGTGGGGAAATCTAAATGTTTGTTAAGCTCTTTGTCCTTTTTTTCATGGCCTCTTAATGGTTGTGATCTAGTGTCTGTTTTTCCAAAGAAGAGTCTGTGCTATTTAAAATTTGGGGGAGAAGTGGGGGTTCAGTCATGTCAAAACTGTCCCTCTGTGTTCTTTTACAATCTTAAGTATATTTTAAGTATAAAATAAAATGAGCAGTAATGAAAAAATTTCTTGCAAGATGGCATTATTAGCTTGTGTCAATGTATATTTCATTTCCTGTTAACAGCTATAGATATAAGAAAAGTGATCTCAAACTGATACATTTAAAGAAGATTTTGATGGAATTTGGAGTAGTGGCCTTCTGATTTACTGAAGAGTCAAGTGAATAACAAATTGATGATACTGCAGAACCAGTAAGAAATATTCAAGATACCTTGTGTATGGCTTACACGTATACCAAATTCCTATTTGTAGACTCAATATAGACCTTTAGGCACTTGAAATACAGGGGAATTCCACATTTTCAGGCATTAAATAGGTTTTCAGACATTAAATAGGGATATAACATAAACTTGTGATTAAGATTGACTTGGATTCAATTTCTAACTCTATTCTTTATTATATGTGTAACACTGGAAAAGTTACTAAATAACCCAGTTTAGTTTCCTCATTTATAAATTGGGAATCATATTGTCCTCATTTATTAATGAAATGAAAAAATATATATTGTGTACATACTATAAGGTAGCCATCACCAAGGAATGGAGGATAGGGTAGTAAACAAACATCAAAAGATTTCTGCCTAAATAGACCTTAAATTCTAGTGAGGGACAATAAATAAGAGAAAAAATATATTAATTATAAATACAACAAAAAAATAAGATATAGAGAAATGATAAAAGTATGTGGTATGTGTGTGTATTGTGTGAGATGCAGAATTCTAATATAGTGCACACATGCCTTCCCCCAATTATTCAAACAGTACATATATATATATATAATATATGTATTATATATAGTATATACATACACACATATATGTATACACACACACACACACATATATATATATATATATATATATATATATAGTTTTGAATATAGTTTGCCCTATATATGGTATTATATTTAGCACATAGAAATAGAATAGTCAGGTATTATTTTTTTTTAATTGTAAAACACTCATCGTTGGAGGAATAACAACTTTAATTCCAGATTTCTTACAAAGTTACAACTAAGTGCTGTATGGAACCAGAAAGAACGATACTAAAAAGACTAGATAAAGATATGTTCCATTTAATTATTGAAATATATGCAAGGAGATGTCAATCACATAACAAGAAATGCTACTGGAGGCTAGAGAAATTGTCAAATCCTTGTGATACTAGGTCAAGTATGCTTTATGATGTTTTTTGTCACCCAAGAGGATTTTCAAAAAGAAAGCTTGGCGCTGTCTGCTCTTCTTATCTGCTTCTGCTTCTTTGCTATTCTTAAGAAGTGTGATCCAATAAGATATCCTTGTTGTGTGGAATCTCTGTACATACGTGATGACTGCATAAAATGATAACCAGTGCCTTTTTTGCTACAACCCACTCTCTAGTGGCTAAACTGTTGTTACTTGCATTTCTTTACAAAAACATTATTGCTATAGAGAACAGAATAAAACTTCAATACAGTGATTTTATATGACTGAGTTTTAAGTTATGTACTCTTTTTGGCTTTCTTCTTGAATTAAAAAGGACTAGTAAAACACCAGACAAATATTTATCATCATTAGAAAAACCTCTTATTTTCTCTTTGCTAGCATGTGATGATATATTTACATAATGTGCTCAAAAGTCACAATGTGTAGAATCATCTTATCTATGTAAAAATATATGTGGAGAAAACAATCTCTAAGTAAGTAACAAATTTTGCATGTTTTTTAAACTAGTGCTGTTTCATTTTTATAATAAGCATAGATACTATTTTTTAAAGTCTTAGGTTAATAAAAACAATTTCCTATATACCAAATAATCCAAAATAAATAACAGCAAACACTAAGAAATATATCTTTATCAAAACGCAAGTTCTCTAGATAGACTAGGAAAGATAATTGTTTTCACTATAGTTTCCTTGTATTATAACTTCTCTATAATAAACATATTGCATTTATATTAATTTCATCATTACTTTATCTGAATATATAATGATATCTTAAATGAGTTAGGTTCAATAATGTCTTATGATGCTTCTCTATTAATTGAATATAGTATAAGAATTCATATTTTTAACTTTGGCATGTCATTGTGGCTCACTAATAATTACACTGAAATATGTATTTTAGTCATTGTACTGAGTACAGATTCCCAAAGTCAGAACCTATGTCTAACACCAATTTCAGTGCCACTGTCACCTAATTAAATACTGGCTTCACCTCTAACAATAGCTTCCTGTGATTGACTTCAGCCACTATCAGCAGTGAGAAGGTCTGGAATCCCAGAGCCAGGGACTAAAGATCAGCACAGATGTCATTTCTACACTTACTGATAGGTATACCCATGCCATAAAAATGAACAGGGATATAGAGCACCTGGTGGGGTCATAGCAGTTTGAAGTAACTGATCTGTGCACAGGTTCTTTGGGGTCTTCTTCAGCGGCTTTTGGATTTAGGGTTTCATTCAGGAGTATTCCATTTCAAACCAGAGCAAGCCTGCCACCCCAGAAGGAGGCCTAGAAAGGAACGACTTAGAAGCAGAGGCAGCAGACAACCAGAGATGGGATTGGTGAGACAGAAACTCATTTTCCCCAGGCTTCACTGGGTTAGCCTCTTATGCTTCTGAATTCAAGGGAATTCCCACATTCGTGTTACTTTTTTCTTTTTGGTCTGGCTGGTTTTATTTAACATATTGCTTTTGAGATTTGAGATTTATCCATGTTGTTGCATGTAACAGTATTTCATTTGTGTTTCTACCTAAGCCAGACTGACCCAGCGTATCTGGGACTGTCACCAGGGCCTATTAGGGATCTGCATGGAAGCAGAAATAGAAGCCCTCTATGAGGAGATAAGTGGATGGAGTTTTACAGCTGTCTGTGGAAATAGCTTTTAGTATCTGCTAGATACAAATGGTTCTCTGGATTTGTCCATGGTTCCAGAGCTGTCAACTGAGTTCTGAAAGGGTAGAGAAGGTACAAAATTGGCCCCCCAATAGGGGTGAGCATGCTTTGGTACCATTTACCTGTTCCCAGGCGCATATGGCTATGGCTTTACTATTCCTGGGAAAATTCGACCCAGAGATCCAAATACCTCCTAGAGACCCTAGAGGCAGGTAAAGGCTGTCAACACAAGCCACCCAATCCCCGTGCAGATGCTGCTCAGCTCATCCCACACTGGGGCCCTTTCAGAACCTGCATATGTGATGCAGAACACATGGACAAGGCTGACTGAGGCATACTCAGGGGAACCCCGGTGTAACGCAAAACAAGTTATGAGGCTCAGACGTGTGACATAGCTTCTTATTTGCCTGATTAACCTAGAGTCTATACTTTAAGTTTGATATTAACTGGTTTCACAGTAAAATTAAGTTAAATGTTGAGCCCTCACCATCATTTGCTCCAATATTTGAACTTTTTTCTAGACTTGAATCTCCTTGTAGAAAAAAAAAAGTTTCTGCTGTTGTTCTATTTGTCAATTACCATACCAGTAACTTTCTATGTAGTGACTTACTTTTATAATATGTGTGTATTTGATAGGGAAGAATAAATTTAGAATCAACTTTTAAGTTTTCATTTTTTAAAGTCTTCAAATTTTTATTTTGTTTACAGGTTGATTTAGAGAGAGTGAGTAACTTTACAAAAATGAGTTCTCTTTTCCAGAAATCTAGCATGCCATTTTATTTAAGTCCTCTTTAAGCTTTTTAGAAAGCTTTTACAGATTTACACATTTTAACCACATATGTTTCTCAGATTTCTTGATAAGGTATTTAAAGTGTATTTATATTTTGTTGCTATCAATAATATGGTGTTTTATATACCTCCAAAGCTATTGTCTTTATAAAAAGTGTATTTAATTTTTAAATAGATTATACATACTCACTATAAATATTTTAAAAGGTACTTCTATTTATACCTTCGATTGTGTTATAAATGGTGTTTATCTTTTCATTTCTTTCTTGTGTCTCATTATCTGTTGATTTGAAATTAATTTTTGTATATAAATTTAAAATATCTACATTGCTGTTTCTTTCATTCTTCTAATTGCACTGACAAGACATTACAGAGGATTATTCAGAGTGTTTATAATGGACAACCTAGTTAGTCTTCCTGACTTTAGTGGTAATTCCTATGTTACCATACTATGCATTTTCCTGTGTTATGAAAGAATATGTTATTATGTTTATATGTACATTACTTCTTATTTAAAACTAGATCTCAACAGGAGAAGGCACATAACACAAGGAACACCTCTGGTATACACACACGGGGGGAAAAGGGAGTCTGAGCAATTCAAATATAAAGGACATATACCACATAAGTCTACCCAGAAAAGACTGAGAGACCGAGGGATCTAACTATTTCATCGAAGTAAACACAAATAGTAAACCAGAATGGGGAGGCAAAGAAACACATCCCAAATAAAAGAACCTAAGAAACCTCCTGAATCTGTGGAATTAGAGGAAATAGAGGTAAACAACCTATCAGAGACAGAGTTTAGAACACTGATTATTAGAATGCTCAAGGAAATTAATGAGAATGAAAAGAAGGATAGAGAAATCCTGAAAAACCACCAGGTAGAAAAAAAGAATTCAATTACTGAATTAAATAACAAACTCTATGGAATTATTAGTAGATTGCATGAAGCAGAGGATTGAATCAGCGACTTAGAAGACAAGATGGCAGAGATCATCCAAGTGGAACAACAAAAAGAAAAAAGAATAAAAAGCATTGAAAATAGTTTAAGAGAGCTAGGCGACAACATCAAATGCAACAACATGCGCATCATAGGAATACCAGAAGGAGAAGAGAGGGAGCAAGGGATTGAGAAGATATTTGAAGTAATAATGTCTGAAAACTTCCCTAACCTAGCAATGGAAATTGACATACAAGCACAGGAAGTGCAGAGAGTTCCAAACAAGATGATCCCAAACAGGCCCACACCAAGACATATTATAGTGAAAATGGCAAGGGTTAAAGATAAAGACAACATCCTAAAGACAGCAAGAGTCAGGCAGCAAGTTACATACAAGGGCATCCCCATAAGATTATCAGCTGACTTTTCTACAGAAACTCTGCAGGCCAGAAGGGAGTGGCAAGAGGTCTTCAAAGTGATGAAAAACAGAGGCCTACAACCTAGATTGCTTTATCCAGCAAGGTATTCATTTAAAATTGAAGGAGAGATAAAGAGCTTCCTGGAAAAGAATAAGCTAAAGGAATTCATTACCACCTGGCCTGCATTGCAGGAAATGTTAAAAGGGCTGCTTTAAGCAGAGGAAAGAGAAAAACAACCTATCTAACGAAGACCAGAAACACAAATAGCAAAATGGCAAATACTGTGCACCTATCAATAATCACATCAAATGTAAATGAATTGAATGCTCCAATCAAAAGACATAGGGTGGCTGAATGGATAAGAAAGCAAGACTCTTGCATATACTGTATGCAAGAGACTCACCTCAGATCAAAAGACACATACAGGCTGAAAGTAAAAGGATGGAGTAAAATATTTCATGCAAATGGAACTGAGAAGAAAGCTGGAGTAGCGATACTTATATCAGATAAAATGGACTTTCAATTGAAGAACATAATGAAGGACAAAGAACGGCACTTCATGATAACAAAGGGATCGATCCAACAAGAGGACATAACTCTAGTAAACATCTAGGCACCTAACATAGGAGCCCCTAAATATATAAAACAGATTTAGACAGACATAAAGACAGAGATCAACAGTAACACTATTATAGTAGGGGCCTTCAACACCCCACTGTCACCAATGGACAGATCCTCCAGACAGAAAATCAACATGGAAACTGTGGCCTTAAATGACACTTTAGACCAGCTGGATTTAATTGATATTTTCAGAGCATTTCACCCCAAAGCTACGGAATATACATTCTTCTCAAGTGCACATGGATCATTTTCTAAGGTAGACCACATGTTAGGACACAAAAAAGTCTCAATAAATTTAAGAAGATTAAAATCATTTCAAGCGTTTTCTCTGACCACAATGCTGTGAAACTAGAAATCAATTAAAAGAAGAAATCCAGAAAGCTCACAAATGCATTGAGGCTAAATAACATGCTACTAAATAGCGAGTGGGTCAAAGATGAGATCAAAGAGGAAATCAAAAGATACCTGGAGACAAACGAAAATGAAAACACAACCCAAAATCTCTGGCACGCAGTCCTAAGACGGAAATTCATAGCAGTGCAGGCCTACCTAAAAGCAAGAAAAATTTCAAATCAACAGGTTATGCTTACACCTCAGGGAACTGGAAAAAGAACAGCAAAATGAGCCCAAAGGGAGCACAAGGAAAGGAGATAATAAAGATCAGAGTGGAAATAAGTGAAATAGAGACCAGGAAAATAATACAAAAGATCAAGGAAACCAAGAACTGGGTTTTTTTTGAGAAGATAAACAAAATTGACAAGCCTCTTCCTAGACTCATCAAAAGAAAAAGAGGGCTCAAATTAGTAAAATCAAAAATGAAAGAGGCGAAGTAAAAACAGACTCCACAGAAATGCAAAAAACCTTAAGAAATTACTATGAGCAATTATATGCCAAAAAATTTGACAATCTGGGAAAAATGGATAATTTCCTAGAAGCATACAACCTTCCAAAGCTAACTCAAGAAGAAACAGAAAACCTGAATAGACTGATTACCACCAAGGAAATTGAGTCAGTAATCAACAAGCTCCCAACAAATAAAAGCCCTGGGCCAGATGGCTTCACAAGTGAATTTTACCAAACATTCAAAAAAGAATTATTACCTATTCTTCTCAAACTATTCCAAACAATCCAGAAGGAGGGAAGGCTCCCAAACTCTTTCTATGAAGCCACAATCACCCTGATTCCAAAACCAAACAAAGACAATACAAAAACGGAAAACTACAGGCCAATATCTCTATGAACATAGATGCAAAAATCCTCAACAAAATCTTAGCAAACAGAATTCAGCAATATATTAAGAAGATCATACATCATGACCAGGTGGTTTTCATCCCTAATATGCAAGGGCGGTTCAACATTCACAAATCAATTAATATGATACACCACATCAACAAAAATAAAAATAAAAATCATATGGTCATATCAATAGATGCAGAAAAAGCATTTGACAAAATACAG
>NW_017732677.1:161964-179306 GCF_001890085.2 Hipposideros armiger | reverse complement strand
CAATATGGCCTCAGGGATAGACAAGACAGTCTGGGGAATATAATGAATAATGTTGTAAATATTTCTTAGGGGGCCAGATGGACTCCTGTCTTGTTAGGAAGACCACTTCATAGTTGATGTAGAGGCCTGGCCACTGCACTGCATATCTGAAGCTGATGTTGAATAATAATGTATATCAACTATAATTATATATACATATAGTCATGGGACGTGGAGTAGAGAGTGGGAATGAATTCAATGGGGTTGTAATAGATAAGCATGATATCGGGGGTGGGAGGACAGCAGATGGGGGGAGGGGGGTTGTTACTTTGTGAGGGGTGAAAAGGATAACTATTACATTGTCCTGTACACCTGAAACTAACCATAAAAAATTTAAAAAAAGAAAAGAAATGTAGATACATAATTTCAAAACAAGAAAAACAACAAAAAAATAAAAAGGCTCTTTCAATTAATAACCATATTCAACTATAGAAATTTTGGAGATTTACACATCTTTCACATTAAGATTTGGTTAATTTATACACACAATTTTTGTAAACATTAAAATATTATTCACACATTATTATTATTATTAAATATTATTCTTGTGTATGCTCTTCTATCTAAGCAGAGTTTGTTAATACATGGGGATTTCCTTGGCGGTTATCTTGGTCAGTATCGATTTTCTTGCACAATGTCATAGATATAAGCTCATGCAGTAAGAATCCTAAATGTTGCATTGGGAATACTACTTACAGCTAATTTCCTGAAATTCTACCAGATAGGGTGTAGTTAAATCAATTTCTTATGAATGAGGGAAATGGTCTGAGTTACTAGTGCCTATCACCAGCACACATGTGTCTTGTGCTAGCTGTTGATAAAAGTGACTAAATAGGCAAAATACTGGGTTTTCAGAGAAGTCATGACGTATTTTTCTATGTTTTTCATTGCAAAAATGCATCATGGCTTTTCTGACAATCCAATAGTTTTTTTTTTTAATCTTGAGGTCAGTAGTCACTAAAACAACCATGAAGTGAAGGCCAGTGCCATTCCAGAGTGTTAGCTCTAGATCATCATTGCACTCCACAGGTTCCCACACTGGTTTACATTTTATTTGGTGTAACCATTCCAAAATTAATGCTATACTATGTTTCATGAGTATACTTCTTATCCCTCATATATGACACCCATTTAAAGTACAAGTTAAAGTGAAATTTTGTTACAGTTCTTAATCATGCACAGAGAACTCTAGTCCAGTATATTAGTAATGATATTTATAATAAGTATGTAAAATAATTTTCTCTGAAATTCTATAGCATGTATCAAATATGCCAATACCAAACTCAAAACTCCATCTAGTGGTATAATATTCAAATTTAGGTTATGAAAGTTTGATTCAAATTGTTCAATATAATTTAACAATGATGATAATACATTTAGAAGCTCCTCCAACTAAAGAAGATTATGTAATCCTAGACCTGAAATACTGAGACTTTTTGCAAATATCATGGACTTTTAAAAAACATGAAAATAAAACTGATCTTTAAAATAATATTGTCTACAAGTACATAAAAGAATGCTATTAGGGTAAATAGAATAGATGTGTAGACAACTATGCCACACAATATTAATAATTAATTTAAGGAAGGTTTATCACCATGAGATTTGTTATCCCTGTTTTTCTCTCAAGTGAAAGAGAAGGCAGTAAAAAAAAAGCCTATCATTGGCCAGGAGTATAATTAGCTTTAAACGTAAGTATTTGTATTCCAAGACACATTTTTCCTAGCCCTCCACCTCCTGAATGATTCTAGAGTGTGTTTAATTCAAATACATCCCAATATGGGGTTTTAAAAGGTTACAGTATTGTCAATGTGCATATGAAGTATGATCATGAAATACAGTGAATGTTTAAATAAAATAATAATTATTATAGTAAAAGACACATTGCCAGTAACCCCCCTCAAAATACTTCCCTTGCTTTGAGCACACTCATCCCATTGTTCTTGCCACTTTTTGAAGCAGTTCTGGAAGTTCTCTTTTGTGAGTATCTTTAGTTGCAGTGTCGTGGATGCCTCAATGTCCTGAATCAATTCAAAATATTTACATTTCATGGCCCTTTTGGCTTTACGGAAGAGCCAGAAGTCACACGGTTCCAGATCCAGTGAATAGGGTGGATGAGGACACACCATAATGTTTTTATTAGACAGAAATTGCCATGACAGGAGCGATGTGTGACACAGAGCATTGTCACGATGGAAGATGAAGCCGTTTGCCCATTTCTCAGGTCGTTTTCTATGCGCATTGTTTCTTAAACACTTGTAAAGACATTCATGAAAGAAGATTTCCAGAGCTGCTTCAGAAAATAGCAAGAATGATGGGATAAGTGTGTTTGAAGCAAGGGGCAGTATTTTGAGGGGGATTAATGGCGATGTATCTTTTAGGGTAATAATTTTAGTTAAACAATCACCGTATTTTTTTTATCACACCTTGTACTTTCTCATACTTCTGACATAAGAAATACCATGCATAGGTTAACATGTTAAATTACTTATTAAACTGGAACATTGAACACACTCTATTTTCACAGTAGCTGATAATTACTTTTTAATGGCATACAAAGGAGTAAAGAAAAGAAAATGCTGTAAAACATTATCAAGTTATTTAAATTGTTTACTACAATTCTGACATGATGCATAATATAATAATACTCTTTTACAATCAGATAGTAAATGAAAAGTGATCCTTTAAATTGATTTTCTAAAATGTGCCTCTATATTTGCTGTCAATCCTCATTAGAGAAACAATTTTTATGGTACATTGGCAACATGACAAAAATGACAAAAATAATACTTCCCACCTGCTAATGACAACTTTCTTCCATCTTGAGAAGAACAAATACATAAACCCAAATTAACATGTTAAAAGTAGATGCCGGATAATAAATGACAGCAAAGAGAAGAAGAAAGAGACAAGAACAGCATGGATGGGAAAAGTGACATTTAATATTATGCTCTAACACCTGACACATCAAATTCCAACATGAAAACAAATATTAAAATGTCTTCATTCTAATATGAAATGACAAAGTAAAACACAAGATTCAGCCTTACAGAAACAGCAACTTTAATCTTTAAATTGAACTTATAATAGCTCTTGTAAATTCCTGTTAGTTTTTAAAATATTCAGTGTAAAAGTTATTACTAATAGAACCATGCTAGTCAGAAAATATGCTAAATTTTAGTTTTACACATTAGAAAAAATCAAGGATTTCTTTTATAATTCTTTTGACAAATATTTTGGTTTTGAACAACTACTGGTATTTCAGAATTTAATATATTATTCTATGAACTTATTTTATAAATTGTTCATTGATTTTTACATACTTGTAGACTATTTTTGCATCCAGGTCCTCATAGTTCCTTTATTTTTAAACTCAGTTTATAATTGTTAGGATGGTAATTTTAATATTATTGAAATTTCCTCATTTTACACTTATTCTTTTAAATTTTTTCAGATCATATAAAATAAATATATTCTCTCCAACAGTGAGTTAATCAAGACTTGATCAATCCTTTATATTATTGATTTCATGCTTTTATATGAACAAATTTATTTCAAAAACTGGTTTAAAATGCTCAAATCTAATTATGGATGAAGAGAAGTGAATATTTATCACACACAAAATACAGACAGTTTGGCAAATAATTAAATTGTTTCACAACCAGTGAATAAACCTACTAGACAAAATCTTGAAAATTGCCTAACATTTTGTTGTTAAGCTGTATCTTAGTGACATAAACTGTTATTTTCTTACTCAATATTCTAAGGCCATGACAGAATTTTGTTATCATAAAACAACACCTACCATAAATGTTTATTATTGTTTCTCTTGTTTGAAAAGTATTATCTGAATGTCTAAAGTATTAAAAGCTTTTGAAATATATGTGCTACAGATTGAACTGTTTCCAAAAATTCATATATTGGAGCCTTTACCCCCAATATGGTTGTATTTGGAGATGGAGCCTTTTGGAATTAACCAACTTTAGATAAGGTCAGGAAACTGGGCCCCTCATGATAACATTAGTACACTTATTAGAAGAAATACCAGAGAGCTTGCTTTCTCTCTATCTCTCTCCACAGGCATGCATTCAGGAAAGGCCATATGAGAACACAGCCATCTTCAACCCCAGGAGAGAGCCCTCAACAACGATTGCAATGACACCTTGATCCTGGACTTTCAGTCTTCAGAACTGTGAAAATTAATTCTTGTTTGAAGCCACCCAATCTTTGGTATTTTGTTATAGCAGCTAGAGCCAACTAATATAATATGCATTTATTATATAAATTGTTAGCACTATTTATGCTCTCATATCTACTATAAGGACCCTTTTTTTGTGCCTCATAAAATTATTTCTAACTCTTGATCTTGAGATATGCTGTAGTTTAAAAGATCTTATGGAAACAGGTTATAATTGCCAACTTGTATAGCAACCAGTATGACAAAAATTATATATAAATATATATTTATAAATGCTGATTGAAGTTTTAACTCTTACTCTATCTCCATTTAGAAGTCAAGTAGGATAGAGAATATATGTATGTATATATATGTGTGTATATAAATTTATGTGTGTGTATAAATGCTCACTATAAATTTTAATGCCACATACTTCATCATTTCTTGTAAATTTTACTTTGTTTGGATTACTATTGCAATTATTCCACAGCTATTTAAAAATAGTCATTTTTATTGCTATGTTTTATGTTAACCACTCCTTGTTGTTTTAACTCCTATGATAATCTGTTTGATACAGTTATTATAAAATGGAATAAATAAAATGAGAAAAGAAATTATAGGTCAATATTACTGTATACCTTGTCAAATAAACAAAATACTGGGATTCTGGTTATTTTTAATTAATCAATTAAAATTAAAAATTTTAATCAATTTTTCATTTAACTGTATCTACTACAGTGCTTGTAACTATAAATGATATATAATTAAAAAGCAGAACTGCTACAATCAGAGATCTTACAATTTAATTGAAGAAACATGTACATAGTAATTCATTTAAAATGCTAGTCTAACAAAAACTATAATAGCAACACTGGAAATGAAGAGTTATTAGAGAATGGGTGCAAGATGGCAGAGTAGGTAAACACTGCTTGCCTCCTCCCATGACCACATTAAAATTACACCTGAATTATAGAACAATCAACCTGGAGAATAACTAAAGAATAGCCAAAGAAATCCTGCAACTAAGGATATAAAAAAGACATGTGGAGGCTGGTAGGAAGTGCAGAGACAAGATGTGAAACAGCCTGGCCCCACACCTGCATGTGGTGGTTGAGAATCAGGCGGAATGTCTGGGCTATGGAGGTCATCCCTGAAGAGTGAGGGTCCCCCAGGCCCACACTGAGTTCCCCAGGCTGGAGTACCAATGTCAGGAAGAGAAGGCCCCACAACATCTGACTGTGAAAAACAGTGGGGAGTCCAGCTGTCCAGGTGAGACAAAAAGCTTCTAGACACCCAGGTATCCTCTTAAAGGGCCAGAGCACACAGTCGCTTGCAGGCACTCACCCTGGGCTTGGCAGGGAGACAACTACTTCGGAGGCCCAGAGACATACAGGAAGAGGCTGAGTTGTGTGACTTCAGGGCAAGGACTGGAAGGACCGTCACCAATTTCCCTACGTTGAGCCCTTCTCCTGTGCAACCAGTAGATGGGAGGCATCTTTCCTGTGTCTAGCACAAAAATAAGGCCAAATATAAATTTGCATTTGCCTGGTGAACTCCACTCACTCCACCCTGGTGACCCTCTGTGACCCTGTCCTGCCCAAATCACACACCATCAAATGCACTTTCTCAACCAGCAGCAAGCCCTGTGCCATGCACCATGAGGGGCTCTTTCAGCAGCAAACAACTAGCCTCAACTTGCATGTCACCAGAGGCAATACTGCAGCCAGCAGCCAGGACCAGCCCACGCTACACTTTCTCTTGGATAACTCTCAGTGGTCAGTGGGCCCCAAGCAGGTGGCAGCTGGCTGTGGTGTGCCCTGTGACTTTTGCTGAATAGCTTCAGGCTCAGCAGTTGCTCAAACCAGAATCTACATTAAGCCGGTGAACATAACTTGCTCCACCCAACTCACTTACTACACAAGGCTCTATCAGCAGAGGCTTACGGGCAGCCCACAGGTGGGAGCTGGCCTTGGGTTACTCTGGGCTTTTTGTGGAACTACTCCAGGCCCAGCACAGGTGGCAGCCAGCCTTGGTTTACAGTATGGCCTCTCCCAAGTGCCTCCAGGTCCAGAACAAGCAGAGACCAACTGCAGATTGCTTTGTAGCTCCTATGAAGTACTCCTAGGCTGGGTACAGCCAGCTGCTGATGTAGGCCTACAACAGAGCCCCTCTCATGAGGCCCAGGAACCAATTGAGCTCGGCTTTAGACAACAGAGCACTACCCAATTAGCTCCACAAGTAGCACACCCAAAGGGAGATCTCAGCAGGCAATAGAGCCTACTAGAGCAAATCCTACTTCATAGGGTAATTGCTGCACACATCTGTGGATGTGACCAATCCACAGAGCCAGTCAGCGTGAGGGTAAACCCCACCCAATGAAATGATAACAGTAACAAAGACTCAACTACAACAGGAAGGCACAGATAACCCACACAAGGAACACTCCTGGAACACTGGCACATGTTATCAGGAAGACTTTGCCACTGGGCCCCACAGGGCACACTAACTAAGGCCTCCAAGGAGACATTTTAGATCTACCTAATACATGGAAACAAACACAGAAACAGCCAAAATGAGGAAACAGAAATATGTACCAAATGTAAGAACAGGGAAATACTTCAGAAAAAAAAAATGGAATCAAGCAACCAACTATTGGAGATACAGAGTTCTAAACAATGATTATAAGAATGCTCAATGATTTCAGGGAGAACTTCAGTAAAGTGACAGGAAACATAAAGATGGAGATAGAAAACATAAAAAAAAGGACCAGTCAGAAATGAAAAATATAATAACTGAAATAAATAATGAACTAGAAGGAATCCCCAGCGGATTAGATGAAACAGGATCAAATCAGCAATTTGCAAGACAAGGAAGCAGAAAACACTTATTTGGAAGAGTAAAAAGATAAAGAATGAAAAAAAAATGAGGGTAGTTTAAGAGACCTCTGGACAATATAAAGTCCACCAACATTTACATCCTATGGGTACCAGAAAAAGAGAGAAAGCAAAGATTAGGAACATATTTGAAGAAATAATGACTGAAAATTTTGCTAACCTGGTGAAGGAATAGACATACAAGTTCAGGAAGTGCAGAAGAACCCAAACAAGAAGAACCCAAAAAGGCCCACACCAAGACACATAATAATTAAAATGGCAAAATTTAAAGACAAAGAGAATTCCAAAAACAAGAGAAAACCAACTAGTTACTTACAAAGGAGCTCCCATAGGATTGTCAACTAATTTCTAAACTTTGCAGATAAGAAGGGATTGGCATAAAATATTCAAAGCAATGAAAAGCAAGGACCTACAACCAAGATTACTCTACCCGAAAAGGCTAACATTTAAAATTGAAGGACAGAGGGCCGGCCGAGTGGCGCGATGGTTAAGAACTCGCTTGGGATGCCAGAGGGCCCCGGTTTGGATCCCACATATGAGGGCCAGTGACACTGCCCTCTACAGCTAAGATGCTGAACAACAGCTCAACCTGGAGCTGGGCTGCCATGAGTCGCCGGCGACGGCGTGGGCTGCAGTCCCTGTGGCAGTCGATTGCCATGGGCTACCGTGTGTGGCCAGCAGCCAGCGTGAGCGGCCAGCAGCCGCAGTGAGCGGCCGTCCAGAAGCCGGCGACTGATCTGCCTCGCCAGAGAAGAGCGCAATGATGGTGCCAACTTGGGCCAGTGAAGCAACGTCCTCCACAACTAGATTGAAGAACAAAACGACAGCAACTTGTCTGTTCCCCTTTCCCCAATTCCCCAGCACTGTTCCCATCCCCCCAATTCCCCAATAAAAATCTTTAAAAAAAAATAAAAAAAAATAAAATTGAAGGACAGATAAAGAGCTTCCCAGACATGACAAAGCTACAGGAGTTCAATACTACCACCATCATAGTGAAATAAATGATAAAAGGACTTCTTTAAGAAGAAGGGGTAAAAAAGAACATCAATATGAACATTAAAGTGGAAATAACTATGTATCTATCAATAAACACTTTATATGTAAATAGATTAAATGCTCCAAACAAAAGACATAGGGTAACTGAGTGGATATGAAAAAAAGAGCCATACATATGCTGTCAATATGAGACCCACTTCAGATCAAAAACCACATACAGACTGAAAGTAAAGGGGCAGAAAAGTTATTTCATGTGAATGTAAATTTTAAAAAATAATACAATCATAGTAGGGGAATTTTACACCCCATTTACAACAATGGACATATCTTCTAAACAGAATATCAACAAAGAAAGAACAGACTTAAGTAACACACTAGAACAGAATAATTTAATTGATACTGTAAGACCATTTCACCTCAAAGCAGCAGAATATACATTCTTTTCAAGTACACATGGAACATTTTCCAAGACAGACCACATGTTAGGTCACAAAACAAGTCTCAATAAATTTAAGAAGATTAAAATAATATCAAGCATCTTCTCTGACCACAATGATATGAAACTAGAAATCAATCGGAATAAAATAAATGAAAAGCACACAAACACATGGAGGCTAAGTAACATGCTACTAAATAATGAATGGGTTAACAATGAGATCATGGAGGAAATCAAAAGATACCTTGAGACAAATGAAAATGAAAATTCAATGACCCCAAATGTATGGGATACAGGGAGAGCAGCCCTAAGAGGGAAATTCATAGCAATACAGGCTGAACTCAAGAAACCAGAAAAATCTCAAAAAAATTAACCTTACACTTAAAAGAAACAGAAAAAGAATAGCAAAAAACCCCAAATTAAGTAGAAAGAAGAAAATAATAAAATCAGTGTGGAAATAAAAAACAAAGAAAAAAGAGTCTAAAAAACAATACAAAAGATCAATGAAACCAAGAGCTTGTTCTTTGAAAAGAAAAACAAAATTGATAAACCTTTAACCAGACTTATCAAGGAAAAGAGGGGACCCAAATAATTATAATCAGAAATGAAAGAGAAGAAGTGACAACTAACACCACAGAAATACAAAGAATTATAAGAAAATACTATTAAAAATTATATGCCAACAAATTGACCTTCTGGAAAACATGGATGAATTTCTAGAAACATACAATCTTCCAAGACTGAATCAAGAAGAAACAGAAAATATTAGCAGACCAATACTACAGATGAAATTGAATCAGTATTCAAAAATCTCTCAACAAACAGAAGTCCTAGACTGGATAGCTTCAAAAGTGAATTTTATCAACATTCAAAAAAGAACCTTTGGGGCCGGCTGAGTGGTGTGTTGGTTATGAACTGGCTTGGGAGTGTGAGCTCTGAGCAGCAGGGCCCCGGTGTGGATTCCACATGAGGGCCAGTGACAATGCCTTCTACAGCTAAGATGCTGAACAACAGCTCTACCTGGAGCTGGGCTGCGATGAGTTGTCGCCGGTGGCATAGGCTGCAGCCCCTGCTGCAGTGGGCTGCCATAAGCTACCATGAGTGGCTGGCAGCCTGTGTGAGCTGTCAAGAGCCATTGTGAGTGGCCATCCAGAGGCCAGTGACCGATCTGCCTCACCCAGGAAGAGTGCAATGATAATACCAACATGGGCCAGTGAAGCCCATGTTGTCCTCCACAACTAAACTGAAGAACAAAACTACAGAAACTTGTCTGTTCCCCTTTCCTGATTCCCCAACGCTATTCCCTTCCCCCAATTCCCCAATAAAATCTTAAAAAAAAAAGAACCTTTGTGCACACTTGGTGGAATTGCAAATTGGTGCAGTCACTATAAAAAAGTTTGGAGGCTCCACCAAATATTTAAAAATAAAATTACCCTATGATACAGCAATTCCATTTCTGGGTATATATATGGGGAAATCCAAAACACTAATTCAAAAAGATATATGCACCCCTAAATTCTCTGCAGCACCATTTACAATAGCCAAGATATGTAATCAATCTAAGTGGCCATCAAAAGATGATCGAATAAAGAGGCAATACATATATAAAATGGGATATTACTCGGCCATAAGAAATAATGAAATCTTACCATTTGCAACAACATGGATGAACCTAGAGGATAATATTCTAAGTGAAATAAGTCAGATTGAGGAAGACAAATACCATATGATCTCGCTTATATATAAAATCTAACGAGCAAAATAAATAAACAAAACAGAACAGACTTACAGATACAGAAAACAAGCTGATGGTTACAAGATGGGAGGGGTGTTGGGGGGCTGGGTGGAAAAGGTGAAGGAATTAAGAAATACAAATTGGTAGTTACAAAGTAGACACAGGGGTATAAAATACAACATAGGGACTATAGCCAATAATATTGAATAATGCAACAGCTATGTATAGTATCAGGTGGGTACTAAACTAGTCGGGGGCATATAAATATCTAATGACCATGCTGTATATCTGAAATTAATATAAAATAATTTTGAATATAAACTGTAATTAAAAAAATAAATAGTTTTAAAAAAGAGTTATTGGATTCCTGGACTATAGTCATTGGATACTGAAAATTTGATATTTTGGGAGGACAAAAGGTGGTATTTAAGCTTTGTATACTCTTATACCCCTTAGGGTAGGTATGATAATAAAATATTAAAAATAATAATTAAGGCACAAACAAAAAGAGCAAAAGAGAATTCTTGTCAAGCGAGGCTTTATTTCATTAGTCCCTGAATTAATTACCAAATAGGTTTTAAGACAAAACTTTGTAATGCTTTGGTTAATCTCAAGCACTGGATTAATTTAAACACATACCCTGTGCCAAAACTCATAATATATTCATTTACTTTCTCAAAAAATGGATATATTTTGAATCATTGCTCATGGTTCCATTTTTATGAGCAATAATGTCAAATTCTTTATAACTATTTTTTTAAATTAAATATACTTATACTGGCCTGACACTGGTTAATAAAATTACATAGGTTCAAGTGTACAATTCTATAACACATCATCTATATATTGCACTGTGTGTTCACAACCCAAAGTCAAATCTCCTTCCCTCATCATATATTTTACTCTCTTTCCGTCTTCAACCACCACCCTCCCACCCTCTGGTAACCACTAAACTGTTATTTGTATATATGAGTTTTTGTTTGTCTTACTCATCTGTTGGTTTCAGTTTTATATCCCATATATAAGTGAAATCATATGGCTACTCTTTCTGTATGACTTATTTCACTTAGCATGACAATCTCAAGATCCATCCATGTTGTCTTAAATGGTGCTATTTTATCTTTTCTTACGCAGAATAGTATTCCATTGTGTATATATACCACATCTTTTTTATCCAATCATCTACTGAAGGACACTTTGGTTGCTTCCATATCTTGGCCACTGTAAATAAAGCTGCAATGAACATTGGAGCACATATATCTGTGTGGATAAATGTTTTCAGATTTTTTTGGGTAGATACACAGAAGAGGGATTGCTGGGTCGTATGGAATTCTATTCTTAATTTTTTGAGGAACCTCCATACTGTTTTCCATAGTGGCTGTCCCAATTTACATTCCCACCAGCAGTGTATGAGGGTTCCTTTTTCTCCACAACCTCTCCAACAGTTGTTATTACTTGTCTTGTTGATAATAGCCATACTATGAGGTGGTATGTCATTGCTGTTTTGATTTGCATTTCCCTAACAGCTAGTGAAGTTGAGCATCTTTTCATGTATCTGCTAGCCATTTGTATGTCCTCTTGGGAGAACTGTCTGTTCAGGTCCTCCGCCCATTTTTCAATTGCGTTTTTTTTTTTTCGTTGTGTGAGCTCTTTATATATTTTGGATATCAGTCCCTTATTAAAGGTGTTGTTTGCAAATATCTTCTCCCATTCAGTTTTTTCCTCTTTTTTTTGTTGATGGTTTCTTTTGCTGTGTAGAAGGTTTTTAGATTGCTATCTGTCACCGTACACCAACATTAACTACAAATGAATCAAAGACTTAAATATAAGACCTAAAACAATAATTTGTATGGAAGAAAACACAGATACTAAACTTATGAACCTTGGTCTTAGGGAGGATTTTATGCATTTGACCTCAAAGGCAATGGAAGTGAATGATAAAATAAATGAATGGGACTATATCAAACTAAAAAGATTAAGTCAAATAGTGTATGTAGGATTTTGTCATTTCATTATCTAAGAGCAAGAAAACTGTATTTAATATATCAAAAATATTAGGTCAGATAAATTATAGATAATGAATATTCAAGTAACAGCCACTGTTTTTTATCAAGACAAAAGTGTCACTAAATCAGTCATCAGTTTATAAACCATTTTGTTAGGCATTGCACACACTACACCCTATTTTTTTCTCACAGAAACATCAAACTGAAATTACTATACCCATTTGGAAATAGGGAAATTGTTTCAAAGTATAATAGTTAAGGGCCGGCCGAGTGGTGCAATGGTTAAGAACTGGCTTGGGACGCCATAGGGCCCCGGTTTGGATCCCACATATGAGGGCCAGTGACACTGTCCTCTACAGCTAAGATGCTGAACAACAGCTCAACCTGGAGCTGGGCTGCTGTGAGTCTCCAGCAACGGCGAAGGCTGCAGCCCCTGCTGCAGTGGGTTGCCATGGGCTACCATATGTAGCCAGCAGCCAGCGTCAGCGGCCAGCAGCCGCAGTGAGTGGCCATCCAGAAGCCTGCAACAGATCTGCCTTGCCCGGGAAGAGCGCAATGATGGTACCAAATTGGGCCAGTGAAGCAACATCCTCCACAACTAGATTTGAAGAACAAAACGACAGCAACTTGTCTGTTCCGCTTTCCCCAATTCCCCAATAAAAATCTTAAAAAAAAAAAGTATAATAGTTAAAGAACTTGACCTATCAACATAGAGGTATGGTTTACATCCTGATTTCTCAGACTTTGAAGCCTGTGCTACAAGTAGAACACAATTAGATTAAATTTTGGGTTTACAGATATCTCCTAAATGTTAGTTTTCCCAGAGTTATATCCCAGATCCATTTTTCCTTTGCTGTCTTTTTGGCAAACTATAAAATCTTTTCACTTTTTCAATTTACGTATGTATTTAACCCTGAATCATCATTTTTTTTGTTATTCACACCTGTATAGCCAACTGATATCTCAGCTTGGGGACATCTATTACATGATAGATTCATCATTGATTTAACTGCTATTCTCCCAAACCTGCTCATTCTGTGTCATTATATCATTCAATAATTTTACTACTTACCCATTTTCTAAGGAAGAACCCTTGATATCAACATTGAGTTCTCTTTCTCTGCCATTTTCACTATGTTTACTTAATTCTAACTCCTACATATTTTTTTCATCTCTCTCATCCCCTTTATGACAATAGCAACTACCCTAGTTTAGATCAATAATACCTGTGGGCTGAATTATAACAACTGCTGAATGTAATTCTGCCTATCATGAATCCATACTGAATTCAGAATAACCTTTCTAAAACAAAAATCAGATCAAGTTATTCCCCACGTTAAAAGTTTCTAAAAGCTCTCCCTTGTTCTTATTAAAAGTTCACTTCTTCATAGGATTTGGAAGATTTTTTATGATCCAATCTATGCTTTCCAGTTACTTCTTGGTATAACTTAAACTCCATGGTCCAATTCTATTTTACCAATTTTAAAACTGGAATTGGGCATGTTCTCTCTTCTCTGAATTCTTTGACATATGACAGTTTCTCTATCAGTGCAAGACCTTTTTGCCTAACTCTTATTCATCATATTGATTTCCAATTACTTCTATAAAAATAATAAAAACCTGGAGGCTTGAACAACACAAATGTATTATCTTACAGCTCTGCACGGCAGAAGTCTAAAATAGGTCTTCATGAGCTATAACCATGCTATTGACAGGGCTGCATTGCTTTTGTAGACTGTAGGGGAGAACCCATTCCTTGACTCTTTGACAGTTCTACAGCCTCCCTGCATTCCTTAGCTTGTTTTTCTAACTTCAAAGTCAGAAATGGCTATCCCAGTCTTTCTTACATAACTTCACTCTGGCACTGACTCTCCCACCTCCCGTTTTTACTTATTAGAGCCTTTGTACTTAGGCCCACCAAGACAATCTGAGATAATCTTCTCATTTCAAATTACTTAATTTAATCATATATGCAAAGTCCCATTTTCCATGTAGGATAATATATGCATAGGTTCCCAGGATTAGGATGTGAACATCTTTAGGGGTTCATTACTTTGCCTGTCACACTGACTCTTACATCTTCAGATTAAAGGTAAATTCTTCCTATAAGCTCTATATCATGTTACATGTCACTCCTATATATTACAGTAATTTCTTATGTTGTTCTAATGAAGACAATCACTGACCTCACATGGGTTATAATTTAGCACATGATAAAAAGATTAAATATGTATGAGCATAAGGCAGATATTTGATTCATCTTCATATTCCCAGTGACTATTAAAATTCTTGCCATATAGTAAATACTTAAATATTTTGAGCAAATGAGTAAATAGAAGAAAATACTTTTTTCTATTTAAATATACTTAATGCATTTCACAAAGCATCTTCTAATCATTGAACTTATATTTATATGTAAAGACATTTTAAACCAATATCTTATCCAGCCTTATAGTCTCATTTTGTCTCCTCTGGTTTTATTCCTTGACTCCAAAAAAGATATATACTACCAAAAATATCAATGACTTTGTGTATCTAATTCATAGGAAAAATTTAATTAGGCAAAAAAAACCCCAATAGATTAATCCCATACATTCTTTCCATACACTTGCAGTGAACAATCTGAAAATGAATTTAAGAAAAACATTTTCCTTTCACAGTAAGATGAAAAAAAATAACTGTGCACAAATTTAACAAAGGGAGCAAAAACCTTATAATCTGAAAACCACAAAATGTTGAGAAAAATTGAGCCATATCTAAATAACTGGAAAAATATCCCATATTCAAATCACAAGATTTACCTTAAGACAGCAATACTCCCCAAAATTATCTACAGATTCAATGCATTCCCCATCAAAATCCCAGCTAACTTCATTATAGAAATGGACCAGGTGACTCTAAAATGCACATGGAATTATGAGGAATCCAGAACAGCCAAAACAATCTTGAAGACCCAAATGCAGCACGTGATCACACACCTCCTGATTTTAAAGCTTACTACAAAACAATACTAATCAAGACTGTGGTACTCGTAAAAGGATACAGATATAGATCAATGGAGTAGAACTGAAAATCCAAAGTACCCACATACTTACAGCCAAGGATTTTTCTACAAAGGTGCCAAGACCATCCAAAGACAAAAGAATAGTCTTTTTAGCAAACGGTGCTGGGACAACTGAAGAACCAGATGCAAAAAAATTGGTTTGGATCTTACCTTATGACGTATACAAAAATTAATACAAAATTGATCAAAAGTCTAAATGTAAGAGCCAAAGCTTACAAAACTATCAGAAGAAGGCATAAAGGTAAAACTCTATTATTACCTTGGATTCGTCAGGATTCTTAGAAATGACACAAAAACATGGGCAAGAAACAACAAAAAATAATAAATTATTTCATCAATATTAAAAACTTAGTGCTTCAAAGACTACTATCAAGAAAGTGGAAAGAAAGCCCAGAGAATAGGAAAAAATACTTGCAAATCATACCTGATAAGGGGCTTATATCCAAAATACAGAAAGAACTTTCACAATTCAATAATAAAAAAACAATAAATCAATGAAAAGATGGGTCAATAATCTGAATAAACATTTCTTCTGGGAAGATATACAAATGGCCAGTAAGTACATGAACAGATGCTTGGTATTATTCATCATCAGGGAAATGCAAATCCAACCCAACCATAGTGAGATATCACTGCATACCCACTAGGATAGTTACAGTCTTCTTGTCAGGTAACTACACGTGTTGGTGAGAATATAGAGAAATTGAAACACTGATACATTGTTGATGGGAAGGTAAATTAGCACTTTAAAAAATACTCTGGCAATTCCTTTAATGATTAAAGACAGAGTTCCCATATGACCCACAATGCCATTCCTAGGTATATATCCAAGAGAAATGAATATGTCTACTCAAAAACTTGCAAATGAATGTTTACAACAGCATTATTCATATAGCTAAAAGGTGGAAAGAATCCACATATTCATCAACTGCAGAATGGATAAACCACTTATTATACCCACACAACATAATATTCAGAAATAAGAGGAATGAACTACTGATACGCACTACAAGATGGATGGATATTAAAAACATATATTCAGTGAAAGTAGCCAGTAATGAAATGTCACATATTACAAGTATATGACTGTATTCATGTGAAATATCAGGAACAGAAAAATATATAGAGATTGAAAGTAGGATAGTGGTGGCTTAGAAATATGTGTGGGGATCAGGGGGATAAAAAGGTGATAATCACAGAGTACAGGACTTCCTTTTGAGGCGATAAAAATGTTCTATAAGTGACTGTGGTGAAGGTTGCACATATCTGTGAATATACTAAAAAAACCCCACAAAAAAAACATATTAAACCCCAAACTTTGAATGGGTAAATTGTATTTTATGTGAATTCTATCTCAATAAAACTGTTTAAAAATAGTCAACTGATACAAATGTCATTGTAAAAAATAAAAACATATATATAATATATAAACAGATATATATGTATATATATATATATATATATATATATATATAATATATATATATAATTTTTAATTAAAGTTTATTGGGTTTCAATTGTTAGTAAAGTCACATAGGCTTAAAGTGTACAATTCTGTAATACATCATCTATATATCACATGTGTTCACCACCCAGAGTCAGTTCTCTTTCCATCACCATATGCTTGATTGCTTTTACCCTCATCTACCACCCTCCTCCCCCTTTATGACAATGAAAACGCCATGACCCAAAACCTCTGGATGCAGCAAAAACAATCCTAAGAGAAAAGTTCATAGCAGTGCAGGCCTATCTAAAGAAGCAAGACAAGCTTTAAATCAACAGGTTATCCTTACACCTCAGGGAGAGGGAAAAATAAGAGCAAAATAAGCCTAAAGGGAGTACAAGGAAGTAAACAATAAAGACCAGAATGGAAATAAATGAAATAGAGACCAGAAAAACACTACAAAAGATCAATGAAACCAAGAGCTCGTTTTTTTTTGAGAAGATAAACAACATTGACAAGCCTCTAGCCAGACTCATCAAAAAAAAAAAAGA